>NC_089983.1:45117296-45420796 GCF_036417845.1 Apteryx mantelli
TAATTGGCTCTCATTCAGATTCTCCTCTAATCAGATCAGGTTTAAGCACAGAGTCCCTCCCACTATGTGAAATAATTATTTCAACAAATGCAAACCAGGTACTAAGGTAAAAAGTATGGCTGGCTTGGTTAGCTTCCTGAAACAACATCAAAAGGAAAACACAACGGGCATTTCCCCGACGTACTAAGAAGTCACCTTTGGCAACAGGGAAGAATCGGCTCCACTATCTTTAACAATATAGAAACAAAAGAGGTTAGGATCACACTTAGGTTTATAAACCTATGTCTTAAATAAACGTGCAGCTCCTGCTCCCCATCAACCTCTAAGAAAATCTAAAGGTCAAAACTATTCTTTTATTTCTTTAATGAGAATTAAGAAATATCACTATCTCAAGGGAGAAGAAAGGTGCCTTTATATTGCTGTTCTAGCCCCTTTCAGATCTGCAAAAAATACTACCGTAACTCTTTGAGCTATCATAAGACACACTAGTAGCACACGTTAATGTATTTTAGCCACTTTGCGTACCTAATCATTTTTGAGAGTAGAACAGAAGTAGGAAATGTTTCATATTTAAGAATGAAAAGCAACATTTACTAAAAAATCTACAGTTACTAAAAAATCAATATAAAAACAAGGTGCAATCTGAAATCATCTCCACTTGCTTTCTGAATTGCATTTTATGAACAACGGTTTTAGGAACGAATTCAGAAAATTCAAGGTAAAACACCAACATGAGAAAAATAACTCTTTTTTAAGCTGAAATACAACAGAAGGCTGTACTTCAACGTATTATGATACAGCATCCCCTTGTGATTTTACTGCTACAGAAGATTTACATTAATGTTCAGCAACACATTTGTCACTGTCAATTGTATCTACGTTTCCTGTGCTGTAACTGATTATAATGCAAGTTAATGGACCTCACTGAATTTCTTTTTTCTTCAGATCTCATTTTTTCAAAAAGCCAAAAATATTAGTATGTGCATCTTTTTATTCCAAAGTATTAATTTGATATTGACTAGTGAAGTCTGAATACAGCTCTCCAAAATAAGAGCCGGTATACCCCCGGACAACCCAACTACGTTGTCTTAGGACTCTCAGTAAAGAACCTGCATAGCTACTACTTCGCTATTATCTTATATTTTCCCACAAACAGGTGAAATCTGCTGAATCATAGACTTTCTCATCTAAGGTATTTGTATAAACACACGGGCTTTTAAGTGAACTTTGTGACTGACCTAGCTACTGTATAACAAAAGCTCTGAACATTAGCTATCTCTGACTCAAAAGCAAAACATACAGCTAGGATGGCACTATGAAATGTCAAGTGAACTTGTAAGTTTGCTAGGCAGAGTAGATCTAAACGAGCATCAGTGAAGAAAGCAGGCAAAAGACAGAGAGCACGGTAATGTGTTACATTTCTCACCTGTTTTAACAAAACTTCAGCAACATTTGCATGATGGAATCAAACAGAACAAGCAGAACAAGGTCTGTTTTAAATATGATGACATATATTAACATATACTTAAGCAAAAACTTATGATCTCTCAATGCTGAATTCCTAGTGAGAATTTATTTCAAAATGACAAATGATGGAGTGTGACAAAATATCTGTGTATTTCAGGAAACTAATGTCTATTCTTCTACAGTGTAGATCATCTAAAATGTTATTTCTAAACTCCTAGTTTGTAAACTCACTGGGCAACAAAAGCAGCTCAGGGTAAAATCAGCTGAGAAGGAAAGAATGGTCAAACAGTTAATGTGCTAAAAATACAGAGGGATGTTTTCAGGTTACTACTTGGCCACAGATTTCTTACTATCTGTAAACAAATGGTAAATTCCCAACAGTTGTGAAGATATTCACATACCTTCCAGTATCAGTGAGAGATGTATTCAACTACTTTTCAGGACCTGATAACTTAAATTTCTTTTCAACTTCCTTCATGTATATGCAAAACAGAAAATCCTTAATTTCATAGGAAATTTGTCAGGCTATCTAAACTAAAAACTGTCTCGTATTTATACACTGCACTAAAATGTATGTAGTGTACCTAAGACAGAAATGCATGTTCCTCAGACCATTGCAACATATGCTTCTGAGAGGAAGATACAGCTAGAGCTGGATTGTACAGTTGGTTCAGTGAAGTTGCTGAGCTTTGCTAGACAAAAAGACTATTGCTACCAGCTGTCCAACCCACCTGTTAGGTACAATCTGTGTAACCAAGAACATTCAGAGGAAAAATGTCATGAAAGGAACAATCTATTTTCAATGAAGAAGGAACTAATGAAGCCTACTTTTCTATAGGTTTATGACCATTTTCTCTAAAAGCTCCAATTTCCTACTCCTGTTCCCAGTGATATCTCCACTGAAAAAGAGCCAGCAGATGCTGCTGCTAGTGTGACTTACATACATATAATAAATGTTACTGTTTATATATAATAAATGTTTTTCTGTTTACTAAAAGTAATATAATTCCATGTTAAATTAAGGTGTTCTACTGTTGTGTTGTTTAATGCAATTTTAAAATTTAATCTGTAATACTACACATTTTCAAAACAAGTTTGTATTACCTCAATCTGATATAAAGTTTCAAGTTATTTTTGATTTGAATATCACTTCATTTGATTCCAATCACAGTACAGTCAGACCTTAAACCTACTCAGAGAAGGCAAGCCCCTGCATAGTTTTTAAGACCTGGTTTACAGCAGACCAGCACCATAAGCGCTAACCATGCAGAAAGAATCTATTTTGTTTCTATTCCTTAGCATATTAAAGGAAGTAGATTATGGAAAAGCTCTGTCCCTACAAAGGTAGATTATAGAAATTTAACAAGTTTATGAAATAAATTTGCAAAACACATTCGTAGTTGCATCTCTTAAACTTAACTTATAGTATTTTTTGAAGTCCCTACCTCAATAGGAAACATCTGTTGATTGTATTTCTTGATTAAACAGCCTAAATTCAAAGTATCTATTTTACTGTATCTTTCTTCAATAGCTGGAGTTTAACACTGTAACACACAATCAACTTCCACTGGCTTTGTATGTAGTTGTAGTTACTCAGAAATTTTGAAAACTGGGTTTTTATTTCATTTATAGAATTTACTGTATATATAGTAAACTACAGTATACATAATATTTACCTGCATGGAAATCTATGCCCACAGCAAATGAAGCTCCAGATATAGGCATTAAAGTATCCATTTTATCATTTGGATCAAGAGGAATTCCTCTAATTCCTTCGTGAACAGAATACATAAGAAATGATTCAATACCTATGGGAAAATCAGATAGTTAATGCGAGCAAAATGGAGTATTTCCTAATTAACATGAACTGAGAAATTAACAGGCACTGGACAGTGCTTTCCAGCACTGCTTTGCAGCTTTCCAGGATAACACTCTGAACCGGATGAGGCAGCAATTCCATGTAGGGATAAATAATAGCAAATTTACACAACTATAAGGCACAGTAGGATGATGCTTGACTTCTATTGTTCTGTATTACTGAGGCAAAAAGTAAAACTTTGGATGTAAGCTATGTTTCTTTTTTTTTTTTTTTTTTTTTTTTGCTTAAATACATCTTACTGTATATTTAGGGCTGTATAATAAAAGAAGATACCCAACCTTTCAGATACTGCAGACTATAACTTAATTTTAGGATAAGGTACATGGCCTTGAAATTATACATGCAATGATGGGTCAGACAGTCTGTTTTTCTGCCTACATTAAAAAAAAAAAGTGTGAAAAATGTTCCTTAGTTTCCCACAAAATTGTGGAAGCTATGCAGAACTAAAAGAAATTAAAAGCTAAGCTGGAATTCCATCTTAGCCACAACAGACATTTCTCTGCTCCTGCTGTAATCAAGCATAGTATGTAACATTATTTAAGTTAAAATGAATAAATATGGATTCTTTATTCATTTCTTTCAGTATTCCTACAAATCTGAAGTTAGCTAAAGTAAAAATTGAAAAGTATTTTACCTTTGCATGCCATGCGGTTTTTTTGAAGGTTGTAGCCCACTGTACAAACACAAGTTCTAGTGGTTTCTGATGTTGGTAAACAAAGCTGGGAACATCCACCATTGTTTAACTGACAGGAATTACTACCTGTAACATGACAAGGAAGAAGAGAAAAGAGCAAACAAAATTGGAACAGGGTAATTCTTACTAAAACAAGTTAGTATCAATATATTAATAATTTATCAAAAGGTAATCCCAGTCAGTTATTGTATCTACCAAGCATGGAGAAGGCTTCTGAACTGGGAGAAATTTAGGAGTAAAAAGCCTAGCAACTGTATAATGGGAAAACATGGTACAATTTCAATTGCAAGAGAAAAGTGTAAAATCCCTGCTAGCCCTTGCAGAGCGCTGGACAATCTCAATTTGTTTCAGGAGAGTTAGTAGTCCAAAACAGTGAAAACCATCACTTTTGAGGGAAATACGACATTATGTTCCACAAATAAACTATAACATGGGAAAATATTTCTAATTCAATCTAACAGCAAGTTTACTGCAGGCAAAATGCTGTAGATTTTAGCTGATGTTTTGCTGGTGCAGTTAACCAACTGTCCTCACTACTCCCACATGCAATAAACCTGAATTTGAATGTAAGATTTGAACTTTGTTTTAAGAAATAGTTGTTACAGTTAATAGTGTGACTGGAATTTGTCTACCAAATGCAAAGCGCTACCCGATGCAAGTCCTAGAACCCTCTGGCCTCCAGGATATACCCTGACCACTGACACTTGTCTCAGAATTCTTCGGGACTGTTGAAATCAGTAGGAATCTCTGGCTGGGTGAATATGCTCATAAACAAGCCGTGTGTACAGAGATGAAGGGCATGTACAGCTCTCCAAAGAGGAGAAGACTGCAGCACACTTCTTGTACTTGTCTGTACTCCCAAACAAGTCCCAAAACTCATAGTTTCGTAGCACAGATGACAATGTCTCTCTCCATCTGTTGGAGTAAAAACTTAATGTGTCTTTGTAGGGTTAAGCATCATCATCTGAACTGTGATTTTCAGAGCAAAGACCGATATGCCATGCAGTCTAAATTTCTGAGTCTGGTTTTGAGTTCACAGGGACATTTAGTTAAGAAGAGGGTGGGAGGAAGCCAGATGCCTTTTGCCTAACAGTGCTCCAGAAGATCTTATCAGTGTATTTTTATCCAAGGATCGTGAATGCAGACAGAGTTTTCAGATGCAACTGGTGAACTTTCATCAACGTAATGACAACTTTTTTCAAGCTAGCAGGCTTTCATGAAGTATGCAGAAAAGTTTTGCATTCTCCATGATGTAAATGCAGGGATTACTCAGTTATACAACATGCTTTTGCCTATGTCTGTGAATGAGTCTGCAGATGATTTACTAGGCAAAAGACACAGCAGAACTCCTTTGTATATAAGTAATTTCTTATAGGTATTAAATCTAAAATGATTTCTATTAATTTAGGTCAGAATCTGTTTTTTTTTCTTTACAGATTTAGAGTCTCACTGTGTTAACTGGCATTAGGATCACACTAACATATTTGGTCATTCGCTTACTCAGCCAGGCACCCAAGTATGGATGTGCCTCAATGACAAATGTACCCATTGTCCATCATTTTCCGAGTATATTCAGCTCCACACACAGACCAAGAAATAGGATCCTGAATTTGTAATGAGAGTACCTTGTGAGCATATGCTTCATGCTGGCTATATGGATAGATGCCTGTGAAACAATACTGGGTATCTAACAAAGGAATAATTGAAGTCCAAAATACTAAAGCCCAAAGTCAAATGCGTATTATTAAAAATATATATTAAATTTTCCTCCCTACCTAAAAGCAGGCTAATGAGATGTTTAGACTACTCATTGTCCAAAAGATGTCAGACAGCTTAGCTTAGCTCCATCCTGTTCCTTTGGAAACTTCTCCTCAAAATGCAATAATTAGTTTAATGTAAATCATATCCTCATCACTTTCAGTACAACAGTCACCAGTTTGAAAGCTGCTGGAATCAGAAATAATCTCTCTTTCTAAAGAATCTGTGTTTTTGTCTCTAATCATCTCCAAATTCACATAATAGTGAGCATGATCCCAAACTACACTTCTTCATATTAACTTGGTTCTCACTTTGCCAAAAAATTTTGGCAGTATTAGTTAGCATCATTCCCCTATTTTTTCTGCTGTCTAACTCCTGATTTATACTACTGTCACTTCTGGGATTTAGATTAATTAAAGCGTCTTAAAATAATGAGATAATTTAGAATATTAGTGACTTCTCAGATAACAATTCATTTATTTAAACTTTCAATAATTTGGTAACAGGTGCACACATTTACTGGTTTTTGTTTTGCCTAAAAATTTTCAACTTTGACATTCCATAAGAACTTTAATGTGAACCATACTGAAAACTGGTACTCTGAATCCCTGAAATTACCCTATTTTATTCAGTAATTTACTCAATAATATTTTATTATTGAATTACAATGAAATAAGTATCATTTCACTCTAGGCATGTTTGGAAAATAATACTGGAAAGGATAACATGCAATCTAAAAGTTGATTAAACATGGCTAAAACTTAACATACCTTGCTGTGCTGCTTTATCGTACACTTTCATATGTACAACACCTGAAGTTCTGTTTCGCAGGACAGTTGGGTTTCTTCCATCTTTTTTGTTGCAGGTACCCATCTGAGCTAAATTCTGGTCTGCCCACCAGAGTTTTTTATCTGTAAAATTTCCAAGTTTTATGAACTAAGAGGATCACTTTAGCAAATTATTTATGCTTGAAACCTGAGGGAAAAGAAACTTTTGAGCTTAATTCTCAGATCACCTATAATAAAAACTGCTCAAAGAACCAAGAATGTATTTTTTATTTTGAAAAGAGGAAATTCAGAGCTATAAATTTACTTTTTCCTCTTTAGGTATTAGTTTTTACATGCAACTTTAAGCGAAAAACTGTAAATGATATCCAATTTATAACTGAAAATTACAGAACCCTATTTACAGATCAGGTGCTTGGTTCTCAAACTTTGCCATATCCGTTCGTTTACATGTACAGTTGACAGGGACTCAGGTTCCAGGTTTTCAGTACCTGGTTTGTGTGTTCAAATTAATAAGTATGACAAATAGTATATAAAAAAAAATTAAGAATCATGTCACTTGTGTTAAAGAAATTATTGAGACTACCAAATTATGAAACTTTTCATCGTGATCTACATGAGACAGCAAAATAAATATAACAACAAAAAAAGACAGACATGCTATCCAAATAGTAGCATAAAATTTCAAACCGTCCTCATAAATCCATGCATACAGAATACATCAATCATATTATGTAGGACTTGACAAAGAATTATGACAAAGGATTCTCACTTGATGCACAATTTCAGTATATGCAACATAGTTTTCAAGGGTAGGATTTCAGATGGCTTTAGTCATGAAAATTTCACTTAAATTCTGACAGGAAATTTAAGTGACATGAGTATAGAAATATAGAGTTTGATCATTTTCCTGTGACATTCCACAGAAACTGGTATGGTAAGTTTTCATTAGAAAGGAAATTAAGATCTAGAAGTCAGTATTAGTGTAAAGATATTCTTCTCCATAACAATTAAAACAACAATGTATGAAAACAAGCTATTTAAAAGAAATTTCAAGAAACTGAAAATTCATGAGACATGTATATTTCTTATTTCATTTCATTTCCCAACATCACTTCAAGAAGATGTTATTTTTGAAGCCTCATTAACATCATTTAAATATCAACATTAGCCTGCTTTACTTTTGTTCAGAAAATACAACAATTTTCTGAACAAAAATACAAATGCAAACAACATTTGTCAGGGTCATTTGTTGTCATACAACTCTGAGACTTTGCCTTTGCTGGAATTGATGAAAGAGCCTCTTCAGTTAGAAAGCTTGTTAGTGTTTTATTCAGCTAACGAAAGCTAACAAGATGCCCCAGTGTTAAAGGTTTATCACTTCTTTAAGGTAATATGCTTTACTACTTTAATTGAAACAAATCTGTGATTGAGCATATTCCTACCAAGTTTTGAGTAGTTTGTGTTTCATGCCATCAGTTGATATTGTACAAATGGACTGTAGAACAAGTCACGACAACCACAAAGCAAAAAGAAAAAAAGCAGAGGAGACCTATCAAGAAAGACAGCAAGATGAAATAATACAAACAGAAGAAAAGGATATGAAGTGTGTACTTTCGAAAATCTTTCCAGCAGGTTTCATAGAAAATTTGTATTCCCTGTTTCGAAGGCTTGGAAAAGAGAAAGGGTTCAAATGAAAAAAAAACACAAGAACTCCCAGAGATGCCCTTCACTATTCTGGCAACTATTTATACCCCTGTCCACATAAGAGGGCACAGTTATTAGCTTTACTGTAACTCTGAAGGACAGCATCAAGACCACAGAACTGCCTTCTACAACAGCTACCTCATGCCATGGTTTCGGTGAAGAGAGCAACGTGGCAGCACAGCTCTGTTGTATGTCACAGCTACTCATGACCATACTGTCAGGGTCGACAGTCAAGCACCATAAATTAGGGATGCCCAAGGACTGTATCAAACTTGCATCACATCTGAGACTATCACAACTACAGAATGAGGGTGCTGAAATCAGCCATGATATGCTTTTGTGATTGCCATGTGCCAGAACAGAAAAAACAGTAGCTTTTAAATTTTAGGTATGTGGGCACTAGCACTACACACTCAAGATGACATCATCTGCTTAATGAGCAAGCTAAAATAGTCTACATAAATATCTTCCACAAGCTACATGGCAACTGTTCAGCCTAGAGATGACAAAAGAATGGACTAAAGTTGCAGCAACATATTTCTGAAAGGCAAGCAGCAAACTTGGTCAGATCCAAAAGAACAATAATACAGATAGTAATGATGTTTACTGTGTAATTTTAACAGACGAAACACTTGAAAACTTAAACTGACTTCCAAAATGAGAACTCGGCTAACTCATAACAACCAAATTCTCACAGTGAAGAGGCCCTGCCTAATCAATGCAAAGTCCATCAGTTGCTTCCCTTATAACATAATCTTTTCATTTTTATTGCAATTAATTTCAGCCAGCTTGTTCCCATCTATTCATCAGTCTTAATTAGACACTGTAAGTGAAGCAAAATAGTCCTTTCCTGTCTGGGTGAGACTGAAACACACAACATAACATATAGAAACACTTAACCAACACTTAATGCCATCCTTCAGACATTGCATTGAAGCATTATTTCAGTGAAGAACTTCCTGGTGTTTTTTAGGGTTGGACAAACAACTACAATGAAAAGCACTGCAAGCTATTTCTGTCAGGTGCAACAGAAACATCAGCATCCTGTATTCCACCTGATGGACTGTATTGCACAGTAATGGCATGAGATACTTCTGCTAGTTGCTGATTACTACTTAAAACCTTAAGAAAATTAACACACAGAATACAGTCTTTGTCAAAACATAGATTTCCTTCAGAAGCAAAATGAAGAACACGCATACATCATATTTCCTTGCTGAACTCACAAACCACCCTGTCCAAAATCTTGCCTGACGGTGCCCCTGTGCACTGCAAAATAGCTGAACGATCGAATGGTTGAATCCCTTCAGTTTGTTGTCAGCCAGATGGCCAAGCAGCACATTTGCCGGCCAGCCTGTGTGTGTAGCTCCAAAGTAGCAATGGCACGGGAAGGAGTGAAAAGAAAGAAGGGGAGAAATTTAAATAATTTAGGAAGAAATCAGAGTACTGTGGTAGCAAATCTTGTAACTGTGAATGGGGGAAGGCTCTAACAGTGTTTGGAATAGAGAGACCTGATACACAGAAAAAGAGGAGAGAAACGGATAATGAAGCAGTGAGGTCTAAAGATGAAAGATGTGGGGTGTTATGGACTAAGCTTATAGAGAGAAGCTGAAGTTACTGAGGTATTAAGACATAGGAAACACTGGAAAGCAGTGCAACAACTGTTAATTTGAGGATATTTTCACAGAAAATCCTAAATTAAAACATCTCGTTATACATGAAAATTCTACTGATTTTACTTCTGTGAAGAAATTAATTTGTACAAGTGAATAAAATTGCTTTTAACTCTAAAACATAGTTTTTCATTAAAATCAATTATAACCAATAATTGTTTTAAGAATCACGGAATACCTGAAAAGCAGGATCTATCTTCCAAAGCATTCTGCTGTTAAGCAGCTTTAACATCAAACTCAAATTCCAGCAAGGGAATGGGCAACCACAGACATGGAAACCATAGCCAATCTTCTGATCTCAAACCCTGACCGCACCGGTCCACGCCGACTCTAGAGCATCCACAGATGTACGATGTGATGGCCTCAAAATCCCAAGTTGTCACCGAAGTTTCCCAGTCAAGAATAAATTTCACAGTACCTGTTTTTCTCATTTTCTTTCGAATGCCTGAACACCCTTCCGGAGTCCTTGCTCCCCTGACAAGGCTTAAGCAGTAAGATGACCTCCTTCCAAGCTCATTCCTTACATTCCACCTAAGTGATGGGCTGACGCTCTGCAAGGCCACCTTTTCAGAGAGTTCTGCATTTTTATGTTATAAATTCAAAATTATACTTCTGAAAACAGCAGAGCAAAAAACCAGTCTGATGACCTGCATATATCTTTAGCAATATATCTTTTACCAAAAGATGAAAGCATGAGCTGTGGTTAATCAAGTTCAATTACAAATAGTTACCCACACCACAAATACCATTTCCGTTCTCCCTCTCAGTACTAGTATAGAACCAATCCATTTCCACATCAGCCACTGCAGGTTCAGTCATGAGCCTCCTTTGCTTACTCACTTACTAAGTGAGACTGTTGCTGCTCTTGTATACAACACACAGTATCTAGACAACTTCCATCAGTCCTATCAGACACTGTTGTTACTTTTGTCCTCAGATCACAAAGATCTCCCCCTTCGCAACAGACACAAGAAATAGAAGGTAATACAGCACAGTATAAACTCATTACTTGTCATTAGAGTACTGGCCTGTGGACATAGAAGCTGAATAGTCTCCTACACCTATACCTTTAAAAAAGACAAATCACAACAAAATACTCAAAATACACTTTGTAATGATTTTTCTATTTTCCTCTTCCATTCTTGTTAATGTGATACCTGGACAAATGTTTAAATAGCAATACAATTTTCAGAACACTTACTGAATTAGTATTTATTTTTCTTTACCACAGTGGTTTTACATAGTGCACTAAAAGTTTTAGAAAGAGATAAGGATACATTAGGGGGAGTTCAAGTAGAAAGATGGACTGAGAATTTAAGTATGCTGAAGCTCAAACAAATCCTGACATTTCAGATATTAACAAAAAGATCAGATTCTGAAGTCTTGGCACCTTGGGGTCAATCCTCATATGACTACTGGCCAAAAAACCATGAACCGGTTTTAGCTGGGCAGCTATGCCTAAGAGCTAAAGAATAAAGGTTTTAATTGTTGAGATACAGCCAGACAGGAAATATACACCACAGCAATCTCATACAAAAAAAAAAATGTTACGGTGCTATATTTGACAGTAATTGGAAGCAGAATTTTGGAAAGATTCTTTCTGGTTTATTCACGTATTGCTTCACTAGTTAATTTGTCTGTGATTTCTAACATTCGGTTAAATTAATCTGTTTTATATTTAAAATATACTTCATGATTTTACAAAGCCACTTGACTTTAGCATAAAAATAATTTTGCCTTCACAAAATAGGAAAGAAAAAACAGCAACACTATTTGAGACCTTTAAATAGCAAACTAAAGTTAAATGATTTATTTGCTTCATTATGCTAACAAGAATGTTTTTCAATCACTAATTATAATCTTGTTGCTGAAACTGGGTTATAATATACATTAAAATTGTTGTATTTATCCATTTTGCTGGGTAATTAGCATTAAGAGCAGCAACATATTGGGAAACAGCAATTTCAAATGCCAAAAATTGCTACACTAGCATTGTGGACAGTCCTTCGGAGATTTCAAGCACTACTCTGAATGCAAATCTTGATGGGCCATTAGTTTTCATTAATGGCTGTTTGAGTATTTATGGAAGACAACTATGTACTGTACTTAGAACTGGGCAAATTGCCTAGATATATTTCATATATTAATGCTAATGTAATGAATGGTGTTATGGCAATTAGACGACTGATGGCTTGGAAAATTAAGGTGTATGTATTTGAAATTCCTTGATCTAAGCAGCACCTTTCACTTCACAACTAAATTCAGCAAAGTCAAAACTGCCACCATTTGAGTTATTAAGGGAATCCATTCTGGTGTTATTTTTGAAGCTTCATTTAGGACAATACAAAAATCAAATAATCAGTAAATCTGTTAACTGCAGTACCAAGGGAAATGGTATCATGAATATATTTTGGCAATATGAACCAACATTCCCGTCAAAAATGAAATACTGTAATTGTTATTGTCTATTTTGATTGCCTGATAATACAGCTTGATAGCTGTGTTTATATGACAGCCTGTGTTCAAAAGGCATTGTTCTAATATCTGCACTCCCATTAAAAAGGCTATTACATATGTCTGATCTTCGTTTATTGCTGACTGAAAAAACTTTTATATGAATTTCAAAAGAAATAGCACGTATATGTAGAATCATTCACCACACGGAGTTATTGTATTTTGTAATACTGAAGAATGACTCAACAAAAACTACTATTTAGCATCAAGGAATATCTCCTCTGAAGTTTCTACCACCAGTTTTATTTTTAAAAATACCACCAATGCATAACAAATTATAGTTTCATTAGATCATCTAAACTTGCCGTGATACTCCTATTTTCTAACAAAATGAACTGAATTTTCTGATTTTGTGCAAGCTGTATTTCCGTGAGGACCTGATACAACATGGAAACAGGTTTGCTCCTTCACATCTGATTTTGCTGCAAAGCACTCTGTAATCCAAATCTTGTAATACAGTGACTCTGCTCATTAGTTCTGAAATGAATAAACTTGTCACACAAAGGTAAATTTCCAACCAGGTTGAGTTGAGCGAAGGAACCATGTTCAGTAAATAACTTAGAAGCCAGGATTTATAACTTGATACAAAATGCCAAATACATCTATATAATTTGATCATGCTCAGACATTGACCACCAGGAAAAGCGCCAAAATCAGATACTGAGTATGATATATTAAACTCAGTGAAACATTAACCGAAATGTAGAAAGGATTTTCTTCATCTTGAAAGCAGCGTAACCATACCATATAGGAAAATCAGAGACTCTCTCACTTGGGACATCCCCGGTTTCCAAAAGAGTGGATACATTTGTTATAAATTTGTAAATGGTGTCAATGGTAGTGGTGAAAAATTTGCTGGGACCAGAGTGCTGTGTATTAGATAAGCTTCTAAAAGACCAGAAGAAACTTGAGAAGTGTTGAACAAAATAAAATGAATTGGTAATAGAGTAGCAGAAAAAAAAAAAAAAATCAGTGCTGACCAAATGCAAGACAACAAATAGTGGGAGGTACTAAACAAAGAATTCATACCCGTTTCTGAATAGTAAATTAACTAAAATGGGTAATTTTGCAGTCACTGACATTTCACACAATGAATGTATATTTAGAGAAAAAATGGGAAGAGTAGAAGAGCAAATGTGACTTACTCATGAATTTATAGCAACATCTTCATAATATAGAATGGCAATAATAAAAGAAATATCAGTATGCATAAGGGCTTAGAAAAAATAGTAATTTTATATATATTCAGTGTTGTACTCCAAATGGAATATAGTTTTCAACTCATATATACCAAGCTCAAAAAAGCATAGCAAAAACAGAAACCAAAAGACTAGGAATTTTGGAACTCAACAAGTCAAAAGGAATTCAATATCCCAAATGTATCATCACTATTGCAGTTTCTGTGAATCTCAGTTAAAGAGTTGATACAGAAGACATCTTGGTTACAGTATAAACAAATATTCTTAACAATATCTCACATTAAAGACCTCCAATCGCTCCCTGAAGTAAAGGTTTCCCTGAAGTAAAGGTCATCTGTTCTTTCCGTTTCTAGCCACAATCAAGTCAAGAAAAGACAGTTTTTCCATATTAACATCCATGACTCCTTCTGACATAAAACTTAGATATATGTTTCCTCTCCAGCTGATTTTGACAGCATACAGAGTTCAATACTGGCCAAATATTTACATAATATACCTCTTACAGCAGATTGCTACTTTAAAATATGACTAATTTATTCTGCGTGAATATATCTGAAGTTCATTTAACATGACTTACACAAGTACACCAACTATATGGGTATTAAATGAGCAAGATTTTATCAATCAAATAAAATATTTTTAAAAAGGACACTGGCATTTGATGGGTCACCTGTAAGAACAAAAATCTAGTTATCAAAAGTCCTTTTATAAGAAAACCCAAGCTAAATACAAATCATTTTGAAATGAACCAGAGCAGAAGTGTGCAAACCGTTTGAAGGCAATTTGGAAAGCTTTAAAATTATCTCTGGAAGAGCACAAAACACTAGTTCAGAGTCAAACCAGAGTTTCTTAAGGCATCCTACCCTTGCTCCAGCAAGGGCTAACAGCTGAAGATGCAAATAAGAAACAAAGTTAGTCTGAAGCTATATTCTCATAATATTCAGCAAATCTGCAACTTAGAGACTCCCTGAGTTTTAAAGAAAATTTTATTCTCATTACCTTTTTTCTTTTGATTTTTTTTGGACAATTTTGAATGTTTCTGAACATTTCTAAGGTGCAAAGGAAAAATGTCTATAAAATGTGTGTTCATAACTTGAAAATGTAATTCCAGAGTGTAACAAATAAAACAACATATTTTTCAACCAATCTAATAAAAGAAAGATCAGCAGACATCTGAAAATCCAAATAATCAATTTTTATCAGCTGTCTTAACCCAAAGAACTATTCATAAGGTTCATGAAAAGTCAACAAACTGGAGCTATTCTGAACTGAGATGTTGGAAAGAAGCAAGTAGTAGAAGAAACAAGTTATGGATAATTCTCTGCAATAAAGAGACCTCCTTCTAACATGCTCTACAAATAACTAGACTGAATATAAACCATCAGTCTGTTACCTTGTGCTGTGCATATACAGGCAAGGCTGTACAATTTAGAAACACATACTTGTAATATAGATTGTAAGCTGCATGTTCAATGAACTCACACACACACGAGCCACTAGTGAATGTGCTGTATGTGTTCGTATTAACACAGTAAGTTTTCCAAGCTTTTGATAATTCATAATTCATCAGCATCCAATCACTTGAAAAGTAAGATGTTACCACCGGACTTACCCATAATGGTTAAAGCTGTAGCTTTTGTTAAGTCTTCTTTCATTGACTCTATTATTTCAAGATTACCACCATCCAAATTGCATCTATTTATGGTTCCATTTCCTGAACTGATCCAGTAAAGTTTGTTCTCCACATAATCGATTGATAAACCTGCAATTAATGTATACAGCTTTAATTGCGGCTTTAATTATAATATACTTTTAGCATCTTTAAGCTGTTTTCATAGCAAAAGTGTATTTAAGACAAAAAGAAGTATAGAAGTATTTGTTATCTATCTACCTATCCATTCAAAAACAAAATAAATGTGGCCAGTTATAGTGCAAACAGCATGCTTTTTGAGAGATTTCTGCCTATTTATACTTCTCCCATCTACAGAAATCAATCAGTGGCTGACAGATGAAAGGGTATTATCTGGCAGTGAGCAATTACTTGAATGAACTGAGGACCTAACGGAGGTCATTAACTACTAGCAAATGCCCACCAGAATCCACCACCTTCATTCTAAAATGATGAATATATGAAGATTTAAAAAACAAGTAATTTTTGTGTTTAAAAACTGTAAAGAATCTGCTCTCCCCATATGCAGTCCCCTGCTTAGAATGCTGACAACCCTTAAAATACAAAAAAATTACTACTAGTTCTCAATAAACTTATAGTATTAATTTTAATTTCACTTCATAGTAAAGTGATTTCATAATCAATTCTTCAGAGTTAGAAGCAAGAAAAATGTAGAAATGAAAATATTTGCAGAATATCCTACTGCTTAAACAAAGCATATATTATTCTGGAAATAACAGCGAAGAACAAGGACATAAAATATTTCAGAGTTCTATAATCCTTTAAAAATGTTCAAGTAATTGTAACAAGAGATTTTCCACTGTGAAATATGCTGGGCATGATGACAAGATATGCCATAATAATTTGCCATGGTACTAGACTTTTCCCAGAACTCATATTAGGTATCCAGCAACTTGCCAAAAAATACTGTATTTTACTTCATAGGTCAACATCTAACAATTTGACAGTACTCTCCTTCCATCCTGTAATCTGCTTCTCCACAGAAAGCCAGATCCATTTTCAAAATCCTGATGTGAAAAAGCAGTGCTGTGTGCTACAGTACTTATAGCTGGCATCATGCCACTACTTCTTTACACACATTTGACATAATAGACCAAAAGGCTTCCACTTTCTAAGCTTTCCAATAACAGCTTTACAGTTCATTTCCAGTAAGTGATATTTTTTCCCCTTTCTGCAACTGGTTCACCCAGAGGCAGGAGAGGAAAGCAACAAAAAACCCAAAAAGACACAGACTCAGGAGAGGATAAAGATACTGAGTAGTTGCTTCAGGAGAGAGTGATCTTGCAACATCTCTTTGCACCTGTTTTCATGCTTGTAAAATAAGCACTAATCAATGAGAAGGGGCTGTGCCACAGCCTTGGAAACAAGCAGCAGTCACAGAATGTATGGGAAACACGGGAAGCTTTCCTGGAAACCCAGATGAACCTTACTGCAGTTACGAATACAATGCGCACTAGAATGGTTTCCTTGCTCTGAGATGGACAGCATTTGCTATTCTCTGCCTCTTTGCTGCTACCAGTCAGCTGCTCACCACTTTCATACAGACAGACCTATTCGTGGGGTTACCACGAGTGTTTCGTACACAGCAGTTACAATGCTATGTTGTCAGGTTTTCTACTTACATTTTTACACAGGGCTATACCAATTACACTCCAACAACTGACAGAACTACCATTCCTATTTCCTCAATGCCACCTCTACCACAGCTTTCCTCCCAGAATATTTTTCTGCTGTGTTATATCACCAATTATTGACCTTTGTGAAAACGTATTATTTTTAATTGTAGACAGAGAGCATTTATTAAGATAGATTTTTCAGGAATTCTCCTGTTTTTACTGATAAAAGCAGGTGATTTGCTAGTAGTAAGCTTCACAGACATTCATGATGCATTCTGCTGTGGGTGGCTGGCTTATGCCTTATGCCACAGTTCTCTAATTTAACCTAAACATGGAGACTGAAGAAAAGAAATATCTACTGACTTTGTAAGCAGCTACCACATGGCGATACTTTGTGCCCTTTGGAACACCGAGTGCAAAGCACTGGTCATGAACTGACTTGAGTGCAAGAAATATCTGTCTCATATTTATACTGCTCGTTTTTTTCTTCAGAAAGCTGAGAGGAAAGGAAGGCAGGCCCGTCAATGGAAGACAAAGCATCACAGGCACTCAGAGAGCTTCAAAGAGCTGAGAATCATCAGGTGAGATGTCTAGATGAGAGCTGCTAGCATTTACCTGGGTGAGCTGATAGACCTATTTTGAGTAAAGGGTGTAAAGAAAATCAACATTCTGCAATATACTCAAAGAAGTGTCGTAGCAGTGACTTTCTGTCACACTGTCCCTCCTGTACATAGACCTGATCTGGTGCAACCTTTGAACCAAAGGCATATGCAATTCCTCTGTCCCACAGGACGTGAAGCAGCAGAATAATAGAATGAAGATCAGGTCTTGGTGGGTCAAGGGATTTCTAAAACTAAACTATAAATTTAAAATAAAGTCAGGGTTATAATTAAGATAAAAATAAATAATTAAGATAAAAATTATTAATAGGATGTAGATATCTTCCCAATTTTATGCGTTAGTTAAAATACAGTTGTAATATTAAAAATCAGTGAAATAAAAGAATAAAAAATTTCTCCAAACAGATATGGTCTGTAAAACAGATGTAGTGTCATCTCTTTTCACAGAGCTCTTACAGCAACTTCTTCTACTCCTGGCCTCCTGAATCACACATGGAATCTACCTTTGAAAGGAAAGACTTTGAGATACCCTGAGGATGAAAGCCTCTAATAGGCTACCTGCAGCTCCATCTCATGTCGGAAACTCATCCTGCATTCAGAATTTCAGTCAATAGAGATTAGATGTCACATGAACAATAAAAATGAAAATGTGTTTTCTTGACCAAAACCTTACATTCAGCCACAAAGGTTTACCCGTTTTGTTTTATTAGCTTCTGCAAGCTCTAGCTTTCTATGCTCCAGATGAGCCTTTTCCACATACCCACTGCTTAGGAAATTCTCAGTGAGCAGGATTCTTGAGGGATAGCCCACTGGTGCTGAGATGTGTGTGTACCTGAGGAGACAAAATCTTCTCTTTGGGTTCTGTTCTCACTTCTGTCTTCTGTGGAATTACTGTTGTATTTTCCATTGTATTTTCTTTCTCTTCCACTCCAGTTTACTCTGCCATTTCTTCAATATCTTTTCTTATTGAGAATTTAATGTAGGCCAGTATTATAACCTTTTTCCAACCTAAACAACTTTCTAACCTAAACAGTTCAAATTTCAAATACTTATTAAACAGTGATTTTAATATAGGATGCTGATCCTTCATTATGGCACTATGGACAAAGCAGAAAGAGCATAACTAAACAAGGTGTATGAACCATTGTTCTGCTCAGAAACTACAATGAACACTCACATCCTAGAAAGGGACTGACCTACACTAAAATATCCAGATGATCCATGTCTTTCAAGTAGTTTTTGTTCCAAATGTGTATTAAAATTGTTCTTCCAAGAAACAATTTAAGAAGCAGACACCACTGCAATTTCCAGTTTCTTTCTTGTGTCTACTATGTTCACAAAGCAAAACAGAAGTGTGTCTGCAGAAGAAAACCCACTAGTTAACGTATAATAGAGTAAAAGTTCAATCAAGTAGTATTTTAAAAAAGAACAGGAATGTTCTGGCCAACAATTTTCATAATCCTTCCTTCTGTTTATGAAGTCTGCTATACCTTTTTATCTGAGATCATTCTGAATATTCAGTAGCCAAGGAACACCAATGAAAAATAATTAAATTGTATAGTAATCATTAAGTGAGAAAGCCAACAATATATTTCATGAACCTAATCACGCCAATGTCACAGAAAGCATCTGGGAGAACTCCAAGCTAAACTTCAATGTAACTCTCCAGTAACCTACGCAGCTTGACAAAAACACCCTTTAGGCAAGATATTGAGATCATTGCAACTAAAATTTCCATTTTCATTCACTAGGTTGTGATCTATTACTGTATGGATATTCTGCTCTCTTAACATCTTAATGATACTTTTGGGGGTTGCATCTGTGAATGACAAAAGACCACAAGTAAAATGCAAATAACTATAATAACTGGCAAAATTGGGCAGTTCAGTACTGGGAGACAGACTGACATAGACTTAGAGATTAAACTAATCTTAGAAAAATATGAAAGTAGCCTTAACTGGCGAATTAAAATCCAATTATATGTAAAGTATTTCTAGCACTCATTACCTCTGAAACTGAGCAATAAATCTTACCCAAGAATGTTTAGTTTAACAATGGATTGTTTAGAATGCTGATTTCTAATTAAAAGAAAAATGTTTTTTCAGCCAAAACTACTAAAAGGTTTCAAGTTAATACTTGACAGCAATGTACACTCAAAATAAATGTTTGGTTATTTTGATAAGATTATGATACAATTCTGTTTCAAGTATTGCACATACAGATTAAAAGTCAAGCAACTGATGTAAGCTAGTCAGTTATGAATCTTTGTTTTCAAAGTAAAAATAAATCCAGTGAATCTGCCACATGGTAAACCAAATCCAAGGAGTAACGGAAAGAAAAGACAAAAAAAATACTATTTAAAATACTCTGGTCTACTGTTCCCTGTGCTTTGTTCTGAAAGTATCTTTTAAGAAAAATCAAGAGGCTATTCAAAATCCTAAAATCAAAACCAAAGAAATTACATCTAATCCTGTATTTGTGGATATGTGAAAAATCACATCTCCCCAAAGTTTTCAAACTGATATTCTCCAGTCCAGCTCCATGCTCTTCCACCTCACCAGAAGAGGTTACAAAGATACAGTGCCACCAAAAACATTAAATGCTTTGAAAGAAAGTCAAAGGATGCATGGTTTGTATTTTTCAAGTTTTAAGATGAACAACTGCTTAACTTATTACAAGCTGGAAGTTCAAAATATCAATGATCTGCCTCACAAAGTATAAAAGCCAAATTAAGCGCTAAAACCCTAATCCCTAAGAACGTAATTTAATGAAACCCCAGTGAACAGTTCTTTTTTTCAACTGGTGTATGGGTGTCAATATTTGAGCCTTCTAGAACTGCAGAAAGAACTAACAAGTCATAGCTATTAATCAAGATAAAAATGACCTAAAATCTGTCCTCCTAAGATTATCAGTTACAAAAATCTACTACCTACATTCTCTTGATGTTAAAACATATTCTAATTAAATTGAAAGAATTTCCTTCTTTTAGACTCAAACTGAGAAAATTCCATCAGCGTATTTCAAGTCACAGATTGGAAAACTTTCTCCCATTCTTTAAATTCTGAAATTATGTCTCAAAAAATCTAAAAGCATCAATTCTCAAGACATCCAAATATAATAAGCCACATATTTGTCTTTTTCAACAACCTCTTTGGGAGTTCACTTCTTAGATCATTCATTTTGCTCCCCAGATATTCAAAATCAGTAAATTACATGAACTGGAATTTCATTTATGCAGAAAGACAGTTTAACTTGTCAGTTAGAAATAAATTATTAAATTTAAGTTCTTCAGGATGCTCCTCTGGCTCTTCAGCAGTGTTTTCTTATTCTTAGCATGTATATTTCTTATTCTAATGATAGGACTAATTTAAACATTTAAAACTGATATTTAATATATTTTATATTTTAAGGTTGGTATATGAAAGACATGCAACAGAAGCTGTTTTCATGTCCATCCTGACTGACAATAAAATTAAGCAAAAGACATCTACCACTTCAAAAGTATTTCATGGATAGACAGAAGCAAGCTTTACCTTCCCTTTATACACAGACATATGTAAACCTACACGCAGACGTACTTTATGATTTAGGACACCTTCAGGTTGGCAAGAAGAAGGGAAAAAACAATTAAATCTCTACACTTTCCTTAGTCTCATTATTACGCAATGAGAACCTTTAATGTGGAATATAAACTATTTCAAGTAACTCGCATCAGTTCTTCATCATTTTAAATTAGTCCATTACTACACAACAACAGTTTGCTTCACTCACAGCTCTGTGGTGAAGTAAAAAATGAAAAACAAACAAACCACAAAAACAAAACCCCACTTCAGTCACAATTCTCAGCCCTACAAGGCTTAAACAGACGTTTAACCGCATAAATAGTCCGCCTGATACCAGTAAAACACGTCCATGAGGAAAACAACGCCACAAAACCCATGCGGATTTGCAGGTGCGGCCTACACGCTTAGAGCCGACGTGCTTAGAGCGAGCAGGAGCGCTCAGCCTTCTGCCACATGTTGGGCACTATTTCTTAATATCGTCCAATTATTATTAAATTCCTTGGTGCTCACCTTAAATTTAGTGGCTTTAGTACTCTCTTTTTTTCTCCAAATACATAGACTGCTGCCTCTTAAGGTGGATAGATATAAAACCAAACGAACAAGAAAACAGTTACTGCGTATTTTCTATAAAATTGTGTTGAATTTAGGGACTAAAACGCATACTGTGTTTGCTCTAACCTCAAATTAATTATTTAGTTACATCATTTATTTTTGCTTTGGCTCGCTTACATTCAGTTACAAAAAAACAATTAATGCTTTAAAATTTAAACACTTTATTGGCGGAGCATTAAAAAGGCAAAACAACCGGAGTGATCGCTTTAACTACCCAAAGAAAATTACATCACAAAAAAAAAAAAAAAAAGAAAGAAAGGGACCTGAATGACTAAGAAAAGCCCTAGCACGCATGCAAGGGATATAATTTTTCAGAAGGTGGTATAATTTATGAACTATGCTAATGATAAAATATTAAAAGTATTAAAAATATTTATATCAGTTGAATGTTTCAATTTCTGCTCTTTGCTATAAATGGAAAGTTAAGAGTCAAATTATCTTTTCATCATGCACCTGGCATTCTTATGAGGAAAGCTATGTTTCCGGTAGAAGAATCCTCCCACATATTTATTAAAAACAGTTTATTAAAAATTATTTTACACTATGTATAAAAAACAGTTTATTAAAAGACCTGCTCTTTGTATTTTTCACCTGTGACCTAAAGATGGAGACAGATATTTGGGTACCATTTCATCTTCAGTCTATGTATCTATTGTAATCCTAAAAAATAATATTTGTATCATTTGACTCATTATAGTAGATTTCAGTGTGATTGAAATGGGACAAAAATATCTTAGAACAATAAAACAAAAATACATCAAGTGTTTTTCATGTCTCTATGCACATTAATATCATTGTTCTACAGAATGTGAGAAACATCATGGTATACATAAGTAGCATTTCAAGACAACTTCCATATTAAAGTACCATCAAATAAAAAACAAAAAAAGAGTACTTACCAACAGGATCTTTTTGATTCTGAAAGAGTATTTTGCTGTTGCTGCCATCCATGTTTGCCATATTAATTGTGTTTCCATCCGTCCAATAAAGCTTACTGAAGAAGAAAAAGAGCATATTGTAAATGTTGCCTTGCATACACAATATTTTTAATACATCAGTAGTGAAAATGTGCATAGATTTAAAAAGCAGGCGTAATACACAACTAATGGTTATATGATTTAATTAATAGTAAGCTTTGGTATAGAAGCAATAGTCAGTTAAGAATTTCTGTGCAAATGCATGCATTTAGTATAATTTTGCAAGAAAACAGAATGAGCAAGCTCAAAATCTGAATGAAAAAGAAATCTTCTGATCAGCTTTATGGTAACTTATTAAAACTACAAATATATTACCCTCTTACTGGGTGAACTGCAAGACACTGGGGTTTATCAATTCCATGGATGATAGAAGTTTTCAAGGAACCGTCTAAATGTGCCACATTAATTTGCGTTTCATCAAATTCTGAGCTAATCCAGTATAAATTACGTGATATCCAATCCACTGCAAGACCTCTGATACTCTGAATATCTGCAAAAAGTGAAAGCAGTTGTTCTTTTGATTTACTTTCTAAACTTTTGGACTTTCAGAAAAAAAAAAGAAGAAGAACTTCTGCAGTTTGTTAACAAACTCCTGCAATATTCTAACAAGGTGCAATTAGAAATCATTGTTTTTGTTTTTGAACCAGCTACAGCAACAACAATTAACATGGAAATGGCACTAAAGATTCAGGAAATCATCTATAAATACTTGCAAAAAAAGATCAGTATAAAACCTACTGTCCAAATATAATAATAAAACTTAGCCTCTGTATTTTTCTCAGAGCATTTTTCTACTTAGGAAATCATTTATCTCTCAGCGCACTACTAAATTATCTTTACATGATGATAAAGAATGTGTTAGGTTCCACTAGGTAGTTCAAAGATCATATTTAAACAAACATAAATCTTGACTTAAGAGGAAGTTTCATGCTTCTTTGAGCGTGAGAGATACAGAACATATGGAGGAGTTCTAAAACAAAGCTATACTGAAGTTTGAAAGCCTACTTACTTCTGTAGCACCAGGAAGGCTCAGTACAGAAAATCTGCATTAAAGTCATTGGTCAATACATGGCAGGGGGGTGGGGGGATAGGGAGAGAAAAGAAAAGAAAAAGGGTTTGGAGATGGCCCCAGAACAGATAGTCCTATAGCACGTAAGTAGATATAAAGCTTCTTCAGTACTGTAGCTACTTATTTCTGGAACTGATACTTAATGCTGCTTTGAAGACTCCAACTTACTCCCTCCTTGGGATTTGAAAAGGAAAGATGTCATACTAAGAACAAACACCCTAGACCTGAAACACATCTGAAGACCTGAGAGCTTCACTAAAGGCATGAGACTGCAAACAAATCTACTTGTCTTCATTGATTAAGGCATGAAGTGCAGTAAGTCAAGAGCCACTGGAGGGAACTACTATTCTTATTGTAGGTATGATACTGGATATGAACTTCAAATTCAGTAAAAAGTATAAGGAAGAATTTTTGAAACCATGCATTTTAAAGCCTGTGTAGCCTGACACAGACAGCTCTATCCAGAGTCTATTACAAATAATTTCTATTAAATATGCAGGAGCTTTTATGGGAGAACAATGACTAATGAGAATACAGCACTTAAAAAAAAAAACCATGCCATTTAGGAGGAAGCAACCTGTGAACTAGGATGGTAGTCAGAACTAGCTGAGGTGGCAAAATGTGAATAAGGTGTGATTGTTTTGGTAGCATGGATCATGATGACACATCACTAGATGACAAACTCTACTAGGCATTCAACTCCCTCCACACTTCAAAATGATCAAGGAATGCTGTAAAAAAAAAATCACACTGTTTAAATATTCCCACGTTCACCAGAAATGTATGTTTTGCCTGCACTCCATGCCTTAAATGCTGGGTGTAATGCACTGCTGAAGGTCTGAATACCAACATGCCCTGCCTTGGCTCAGCAGTGGTTCATATTAGCCAGCATCTCTGTAGCCTGGAAAACAGGCTGGGGGCGATTTCATTACGGTTCACAGTTTGTACAGTATTTCTTCTTCAACTTACTTTGGTTACTTTCACTGACTGAATTATTCTTGTTGATGAACTAAAATGGATGTTGCTATGAACTGGCCTGCATATATTTAAGGTTGAATGGTGACTGGACTTTAGGAAGTTTGCCAGCTTTTGGGAATGGAACAAAGGACACCGAACATACAGCCATGACCCATTTTAAACTGAACCCCTGCTTTTTTTAAGATTGGAGGAACTAGAAAACAAGGATTTCATAATTTCATGCTCTTAAAAATATTAAAACATGACTTTGACATGGTTGTGACATTGACTTAATACTTCATCCAGTGAGAATCCCACTAGCATATGCTTATAAAGCTTCTTATTTTCTTATAAGAAGTATGAAAATATAACTGTAAGCAAATGTGATCATTTACACATAATGAGCAGTCCCTGTAACATTTGGATGTGTCAGAACACTGTAATTTTGTAAATTTTATATATAATAAATTACATTTGACAGATACAAAATTTACTCCACAATGGAAACTACCATCAATAAAAAGCTAGCTGGAATTATGAAATAATGAATGATAAACAGATATTCTCATACATAGTGAACACCCTTATCCATTAAGTTCCTTGACAACTTTCTGTAATTTCTTCATTATATATTTTATTCAGTAAAACAGTGGTTTAATTCTATTAATAAAAAAAAATATTTTGTCTTTTCAGCACCTCAAATCATGATCTAAGGAAGAACCCAAAGAGGCCCTGTAAGCCTTGTTCTTGTCACTAGTAATGAAAACTGTTTCTGATTGTTAATAAAATTGTCCTGGAGATAGCAGGAAAAAAGAAAGACACCTAGGCAAAAGAAATTATTTTTATCAATCTAAAGAGTCAAGTAGGAATATGCCACACTGGTCCAATGATTCCCCAAGACTTGCTCAGACAGAACAAATTTGGTCTAAAAGAAGCCTTGGACAGAACTTGAATTCCATTTCTGGGATCTCCAACTACTCAACTGAGAAAACAGTTTCAGTCTTTTTTGCTTGTTATCAAACTGAAAAAAAGGTCTGATCTTACAAAACTGAGTTATTTTCTCCTCTTCCCCCTCAAATATACATTTAACAGTTGAGGATCTAGGAGTTTCTTTAGCTTGCAAATTTGCCCGTACTCCTCCAGATAGTTCCTGTCAGACTGTTCTCCTATTTTGAAGCAGGCAGCACATATTACAAGATAGATGATCGTGTGCTGCCAGGACAGGAATTGAAAATTGCAAAAAACATTAGAAAAGGCAACAAACGGTATCATTTTAGCACTGGAGATACTGGCATAGGGTTGGAGCAATCAAGTACAGACTTTAGATCTATTCAGTCTCTGAATTCAAAGTACAGAGCAATAGTGTTGGAACAATGACGGTGCAACTGCAGAAAAACCAGCCAGTTGTGATTTTCCATTTGCAATACAGGTTTCCCTTTACTGCTGTAAGCAACCTACTTATAATGAGAAAGCTCAGGAAAACCTGAATTGTAGTATTGTAACTGAAGCAGCAACGACAGTAGAAGGATACCCAGGATTCAAAGACACAGAATCAAAAGACTCCAGTTCTACATGGTGAAAATACCGGTGCCATGCGGGCCAGTACTGGACCTGAAGAGTCTGACGGCATTCAGTTTGAACCTTACACACATTGCAAGAAGACAAGAGGGAAATGTGTAACAAATTTCAAAGCCACTGTATGGTTTGATTACAAATGACAAAGCTACTGTATGGTTTGATCCCCTGATGGTGCCAAATATGTAGCTAACATTCCAAAGGTACTGTTTTCTTGTATTTCTGAATTTGAAATTCAAGTTAAAGATTACATCAGAAAGGTCTACTTTCACTGGAAAGAAAAAAAAAAGGGTGACAATAGAGCTAATTTCCTCTGTAAGTCAGCACAGCTAGCCAAAGGATGTAGAATGTCCACATTAAATTTTTCAATGCAAAGCTATTTCAGGTTGCAGTTATTTTTCTGCTTTTTGTCTTTAAACATTCTATCTTCCCCAGAAAGCAGTATTTCCATTGTTCATTACACTGTATTATAATTCTCTATAAAACATGTTACATCTTAACTGTATTTAAATAAAAATTATTAATGCATCCATAAAATGAACTACAATCCTAAATAAAATTATGTTATTTATTGTTTACACAAATTATCCAATATCAGTGAAAGGTATTCTTAACAAAAACTTGAATTCTCATACTGTTGCATACAAAAAATACACAAACATTTACCTCTAATGAATTATTTTTAATTTAATATTACGCTATTTACCTCTTGAGATAATGGTTTCTAAGCCAGTCCCATTAATAAAGGCACGCTTGATGGTCTGTGTTTTCACATCAGTCCAGTATAAGCGTTCCTCAACAGCATCAAAATCTATGACCGTGACATCATCAATGTCAGGAACGGTGAAGGCTGTGATGAAGTTGAAGTATGGGTTCTCTATGTCCACCCCTCTTATTTCTGAATGTCTTGCATAAAGAAGAAATTTCTTCTTTTCTGTAGTGAAACAGGAAAACATCACTCCTCATCTTCCTTACCTCAATGGCTAAATGAAGTCAAATGAGAACAATTTCCAAATGTTTTATTAAAATTATATGAATGATTTAGGATTTTCAGAAATCCTGCAGCCTAAAAACATCCAAAACCCAAAGTATGTTATAGAGTATAAAATCATACGAAAAATATATTAATCCTGGATACTGGAAAAGATGTTACTATGCCAACCTATCAATATAGTCTTGTAAAAATCTAGGGAAAAAAGTTAAAAACTATTTTAAAACTTATATCCCTCTTATCCCAATCAAAAAATACAGCT
The DNA here is from genome assembly GCF_036417845.1 of Apteryx mantelli. Lineage (NCBI taxonomy): Eukaryota > Metazoa > Chordata > Aves > Apterygiformes > Apterygidae > Apteryx > Apteryx mantelli. Next base: position 45,144,905 of record NC_089983.1, read on the forward strand.
GCATTTGCACATCATAACAGAAATCAACATTTGATATTGCAGGGGTACAGAGTATCACTGTAAGAAGAACGTTTTGAAAACTATGAAAGTTAGTAGGAATCCCTCAATGTATGTGTTAAAGGCAAAAAGAGGTGGGAAGAAAAGAAAACTTGTTGAATGTTAAAACAAATTCAGACATCCACTAATGAAAAGCTTGATACGTAAAATCAGTAAAGGCAGAACAGAACCCTACTTTTTACCTCAAAACTCTAAAATATTTTAGCAAAGGTCACTATATAAATTGCAAAGGTACCTTTTTTCTAATATCTTTTGATATGATAGAATATTTTTTCTTCAGATTTCCTAGACACTATTAATGGACACTGAGAAGAATACTGCATTACAAGGTTTTACAAATAATGGACACAACTATTTGACGTTTCTAGGGCTTTTACAGCTTAAAAGTGTTATAATTTTTTCTAAAACTCTCCTGCAAGGCTGCATGTTTAATATTTATTCTTCATTTTAGCTCTTAATCCTTGAAAACGAAACTAAGACAACTTTAGAAGAACAGGTAGAGATTAAAGCCATTAAGTACCTTTTTGTCATTCACGTTACTTGACTCATCATTTTCTGATAATGCTCTTTACACTATTAATCTTCCTGTTTTGCAAAGATAAGTTCCACTAGCATGTCATACACATGAGCAATAGAAAAAAATGACGAAGGTAGTAATATCAAAGCTCCACACACCTCATGTATTATCAATTCTCAAAAAATAACGTCCCTTTAAAATTTATCACTACAATGCACTGCAGAGACTATTTTTAAGATTATGTATTTTAATTTCTCCAGTTTAAAATCCTAAAATCAATACAATTTTCAGGTTTTGGGAGAAAAACTTACCATAACATGTTTTCCTGTCCACAGACAGTTTCATCAGATGAGGACACGCACATGCAGCACTTCTGTTGTGACTGATCAGACACATGTGCGAACACGGACCTCTGCCCTCATTAGCAGCACACGGATTAGAAGCTGGAATCATACAAGGAAATACACAAAATATAAAAACACCTTCTGGAGCTTGTCTTCATTCCTGTATCAATGTCTAGAAAATGTCACTGCCTATCTTCGTGTTATATTCTGATGTTTATTGAATTTATTCTAGAGGATTCCAAATTGCTTTTTTAGCTTTCGACTGAAAACAAACAAGATTTTGGGAAAAAGTTAATTCACATAAACAGTCCTAGAAGAGTTTATTTGACAGGGTTTTTATTATTGTTGTTCTGAAAAGTGAACAACAATTTATCTCCCTAAACCTGAGGGAGAACAGTAAAGAGAAAAAATGTAAATATCTATGGAGAAATTTAAATAGGCATCAAAAATCTAACCGCTCAAAACGTAATCCCTGTGTTATTTATAAAATTTAATGAACATTCTCCACTGTTTTCTTACCTTTCCCCCTATTCATTCTTTGCTGGATTTCTTACCCTGTTAATGCACTCAGGAGGTGAATGACCTTGCTTAGTTTTTCAGTGTACATTTTGTACCACCAAGCTCTATTCCCTCATCTAAATATTAAATTGCAATAATCCAGTTTTGGTTAAATACAGTCAAGAGCCAAATGATACAGTAACTGCACTGACATTAGTAACTGCTACTAACATTACAGAAGGCTGTATTAAAATTTTTTGCTAACTTACTTGCTATTGGTGTGACTTCTTGTGACATTTTAATTACACATAGTCCTACGTTAAGTGCGCGATATCAATTTTACGTCATTTTGCTGGCATAATCTATGTCTTTTGTCAAACCAGCATAAGCTAAACTGGGAAGAAAGTGGTGAAAATTCTTTCATGTAAAAAAGATGTATAAATAGTCACAGTTATCCACAATGAATACAGACGAGAAAATTTTTTTGCTGCAGCTTTTCCTTCTTTAAGGATGTCCCCAGGCTAGAACCAGTAGGCCTGGCTTCCATACAAGCCAGACAGAGAAACTACAATAAAGAATCAAATCATCAGATACATGAACAAATGTGATATAATGTGAGAAAGTCAGACAATTTTTGTATCACAAGCTCATGCTTCACCAATCACAGCTATGAATACACACGCAGGAGCTATTCAGATGAATTAACGTATTTAAATTCCAAAAGACTTTCAACAAATTCCCTAGATGATTCTTTTGTAAAGAAACTAAGCCAGGATGGAGAAAAGGAAGGTCCCATCACAGATTAATAACTTAATAAAAGACAGGAAGCAAAGGGTAAGAACAAATGTCTAGTTTTCAAAATAAAGCGATTCTCTGTGGCAGGGTATGCACCATTCAGGGTTTTCAAATATCTAAAAAAAGGTGACAAAAGACTAAATGAAATCCAACTATGAAAAGCTGTACAAGAGTTAATGACAAAATGACTGAGAAATAAACAACAGATAAAATACAATAAATGTACAACAACATAATAGTGAAAGAAACTGTACAAGTTACACGCACAGTGACGAGCACTTGAACTAGCGTCTGTACCATGACGAGATCTACAGTTTAACTACATGTGGTATAATAATCTTAACATCCTATTTGCTTTTTTACTGTTGTTGATTATCCAGCTGAGTTTTCATTCATCTGTTATACCTCCAACATCCTTCTCTGAGGCAAAAGAATTTGTATTTAGGAAATGAAAGCCCAATACCTCCCCCATTACAAGAGCTATGACATGCTGAACAGAAATATCACGTAGCAGGGTGAAAACAAACAAGAAGAGCTGCTCTCACGCAGGGCATAGTTACACTGCAGAACCGCCTGTCCAAAAAGCTGCAGACATCCAGACCTTATCTAAGTTCTAAAATCAATTAGAAAAGTTCATGTAAGAAAAATCTGTCTAAAATGAAGACATTATTTTAGGTTCAAAAGCTGAGGCACAGATTACTGGGAGCTTACAAGGTGTACTGCAGGAGTGTGGCTCTATCCTTCTTCAGCTCCCCACTGGCCTGTGGGTGTTGCACCTCCACCGTTGTCAAAGACAGGCTGCTCAGTCAGACTAACTCAGGAAAGACTCTTATTTTGTTATGATTCCTAATGAACACGTCTCAGTGTCCTCTTTTGTATCTTCAGCAGCAAACATTATAAAAATGGAACTTACACAAGGAGTAAAGGAGTCCAGTTTAACGTACTGAAAGTTAATTACATGTATTTTGCATATTTTGTAACACACAACCAATCTTGTTGGTGGTTTTTAAGTAAAAACGATGTACACAAATAGCTTATGATTAAATCTCAAACTAATAAAATTTAAAAAAATTCCCCTCAAAATAAAATAACCAAAACTTTGCTCATGTGCATCTTAAGCCACCTTTCTGTAAAAGGTTATTTAGTTTAACAGCTGGCAATACAGGCCTCAACAGAATACCGTAACAAAATCACTTCTTGATTCCGACAAATACCAGCTGAAAACTTTTCTACGGCTCATACCTTGCCTTGAGGCCAGCATCTCTCTGACTGTGGAATACTGGCTGACACATCTTCCTAGGCTGCGGTCTGTCTATAAAAACAGAGCATCTCCCAAAGAGTTGTGTGGCCCCACTCCAAACTGAAACAGTTCATGATAGCTATTTTTGCTAACAGTAAGAAATAGCTAATAAGAAACTCTTCCACTACTGTGGACCATAATTCCTCAAATCCCAAAGTAGCAGAAATGACGAACTACAAAAAATAGCAAAAATTGTTACTTAAAACGGGTGCACAGGGATGCACATTTATTCCACCCATATTTTAAGATACCTGGGCATACACACTCCTTAGTCCTGTAGTTGCACAACTTTGTTAGCACAGTGCGTAGGATAGTAAATTCTAGTAAGAGGCATATTTCAAAGAGTAATGAAACCCAAGGAAATTGATATTCACCAGAAAACTTGGTTACATTCTTGTTTAATATAAGTACATTATTATTTTTAAATAAAACCAGGAGATGTATGCTGTATCCTGACAGCATTTGTCACAACATCTTGCAAGCTAGATTAAGATCACTCACCTCAAATCCCTACCCATAGTTGTCATCATGCCTAGTTTCAGGAACTTAAAATCAGTTGTATTCATGGTGCTCTTTTTTTCAATATATACTATCAGAGAGCTTTGCATTCTTCAAAGCTTCTCCCTACTAGTCTGTAGGGAGAACTTTACTTGCTGGTAGGCATTTACATCAGAGCTACATCTATATTCTCCTATGTGTAACTAGTGCAGAACTATGTTCTAGGACATTTACAAAGCCATACGAAATTGTTAGGATGTTTTTAAACAAAGACTGCCCAGGACTCACTAACATGGAAGTCTGAATAGCTTACTGTACATTACAAACCCTGGGCCAAAAGAAAATCAGAACATCATTTCTTAATATTAAAGAACAAGTATAATGTATCAGAAAATCTTAACTACATGATATGAATTTTAAATTCGTTTCTACTACCATCAACATTTCAGGGAAATGAATTGAAATTTATGTAGAGGCCATGGAATGTTCTGAGACTACCTGGTGGTCCCCCTCTGGTGCTATTTTTTTTTTCACTTTCCTATATTTACATACAAATTAAGTCATTGTTCTTTGTATATTTTGCAATAGAAACACACATTAAATTGCCTTTCCAGCATTATTGCTTTCCAGGGCAATCTCAAAAGCTTCTACAGATATGGCCTAGCTGTGTCCTATAACAACAAAACTTAGTTTACTCATAGATAGTGCACCTAGTGGTATATCTTGCATCTCAAAATGTTAAGTTGAACAAACCTGCAAACACTAGAAAAACATGGGGAAAAATGTATATATACACGTAAACATGTATATATGTATATATGCATATATTTTAAGTATATATTCACAAATTAGGCATGCATTATTATAGATACATCTATAAATATGCTTTATTCACATTCTCGATAACCTGCATCCTTAAACACACTTGCACTAAACAATCTACACAAAGTCAAAGGCAGCTGATGGAGAATTGGAGACAGTGAAGTTACTGGGGAAGAATGAACAACTTATGGAAAATAGGAGACAGTAAGACTACTGCAGGAGAGTATTTGCTGGAGTAAACTTACACATATGTATAACTAATAAGAGGGCAGCTCACACAACTAGTATTAGTATTCACAGCTCATTTTGTTTTGGAGGATATCTTTTGCTGTTTACAAATAATCCACAAGTTATAGATTTAAAAATACAGAAAAGCCTACACAGGCTAAATTCTTCCCTCTGACAGCTGATACAACCAATAAATCATTTGCTAGTGCTCCATCTCTGCTAAGGAAAGCTATATTTAAGAGTTAGACCATCTTGAGAAAGCTGAGATTCTAGCTGAGGATCAGAGGTTCTGAACTCTCTGTCCCCTTTTTGATCAATATTCTAACACATCTGTTTTCAGGAACAGGTTTTGTACATTACCAGCAATAGCATAATAATGTCTTCCTGTCCTATACTTGGTTTTGTATCTTTAAATTAAAATTTAAACACATTTTTATGCATGTAGCTATAGTTGTAACTAAAAAATCCACTTTATTGACCATTAGTAACATTTTGCCATTTCATCTGGGGGTCCACTGAGAGAATGACCTCCAAGTATCCATCTGACAAAATAAATGAAGACATTCACTCAAAAATGTACTCTTCTGATCCGTATCCTATCATATACCTTCATTACTACTTCAACTACTATCTTACCCTCATTATTTCACATTGAATAAATGCAAATTCAAATTTCCAAAGCCCCCTAATAAATGATTATGTAATAATAACCACTTTCCAACTATTTCCATTAACATTTGTAATTCCCAAGTCTTGGACTTTGAAGGGCTCAGTATTAAAAAGATCAGAGAAAGAGGTAATATAAAGCCCAATGAAATGTGTGTTTTAAATGATCGTTTAAGTGGTGGCAATTAGCAGCAACAAGAAGGATATTGCCAGTTGTCAGTACTGTACTAAGCATCTTGGATTGATCTATCCTCAACTGGACAGTGCTTGGGGAAGAAAGGTGGTATGAGGGAAGGCAAGAAGCCACATTTAGATCGGTAGCAAAGAGCACTAACAATAAACAGGTAGGTATCAGAAGGAAATCACAGCAAAATGTGCTAAATCCCTCTGTATTTAATTTGGTTTTAATTACTGCTTATGTTATAGGCAACGTGCTTAGATAGAGTCTATATATCGCAGTAATCAAAGTTGGAACATTTATAGTTGAAAATTTCACATCATCATAACTTTACCTATCTGTTTGTGTTTATAAGCCTTACAATCCTTACAGAAATAAAATACACGGTTGTAATGTAGAAAAATACTAAATGTGTTACTAATGGGCTACTCTCTGATTTCTTTCTTAGTCCTGATGAGCAGTTGTTCACATGTATGAACACTGAAGTCAGTAATTTAAATTTCTGGACTAAATGTTCACCATCTGAATGAGAGGTTTACCATCCAGTGATAAAATCATTTGAAGCTTCAGCTGAAATTAAAAGGAAATCATTACTCCTTTTGCCTATATAAAATAAGAGAAAGCCATTGTAAATCTGTCTCAAGGAGCTAAGTTTTAGCAGGTTCTTGCATATTTCATTGAGAATTAAACAGAGTATTTCATTAAATCAGATAGCTAAAATTCAATAGTTATTATGTGTTTGGTGATCTTCAACTACTAGAATTTAAAATAGAACAGTATCAATCTTGAAACTGAAAACTGACCACATTTCATCTATCTAATTTCAAAGCCTATGCACATACCAGCTTTCTATAATTGTGTATCAGTTTTCTGGTGTTATACAAGTATTGCTAAAGAAGTGGAATGGAAATATATACACATCAGCAGGTAAGTTTTGTACACATAATGTTTGGAAATTAAAATTACAACATAATGTATCAAGAAATAATTAGAGAATTTCCTATTACTTTTAAAATAATGTATATTCTGTGAACTTCCTTTCAGTTTGGATAGTTATTTACACCAAAAATAAGTTTTTATGTTTCTTGAAGTTTTTGACTCGGAACTCATGCCTCCTGCAGGTTGAATCTACCCTCCTATGCAAAACATACTATGTTAATTTGAAATTGCAAGTTGTAAATGTTACTGTAAGGTAAGAGCTGTTAAGTGAATGGGATATGCTTTTGAAAAGCTTTAATTTATAGATAAAACCCTACTTAGGCTGTTTAGGTAGAGCAGCAGTCTGTACTGGTAGAATCTAAATTACATAGTCCTAACAGAAAAAAACAAAGAAGACTGAGAAGGAAATAAAGACAGAGAACAGAATTAGCAAATTAAGACAATTATAATACAGAATGAACATTTATTCTAATAAAAATTGTATACATGGCTCATTACACAGAAAAAATGATCTTACTTTAGGAAGAAGTATGAGAAAGACAGCTAACAGCTTTTGGCAGACTAGTTATTTCAAATAAATAAAATTAAGGTGGAAGTCTTTTAAATACATGTGGTTCTGTAATATATTTATTACAGAACAAGAATAAGACTTGAAATGGACAATATTCACAGACACTGACCCCATGAAACTACTAGTCCAAAAAACCTGTAATACCACCCAAGGAACACTAGTGTTGAACACGGCACTTAATTAAGAATTGTTAGTTCAAGACAAATTTACACACAAATACTTGCATATAAAAAGAATATCTTCTTCCCCTCAGCAAAATAATAAATAACTATTCTACAAATAGATAATTACCTTGCGGCTGACGACTTGGATGATATATCTGAAGATCAAATGGCTGAGCACTTGTTTTTTGTATTACACTGACATTTTGGCCAGTCCACTTATTAGCTTTTGCCAGTGTATTGGTCCGCCAATCAGTCCAATATACTTCACTCCCATATAAAGAAACAGCAAACGGGTGAGAAAGATATTCATGACCTCGTATGATCTCTATCATGCCTGTTCCATCATATAATGCAGAATAAATAGCATCCGATCTACAAGATAAACCCAAACTTGCGATTACATACAAATTTTTAAAAAATCTACACAATCGTTATGACACTGGTGCAAAATGTCATATATTCTGATACTTACACACTGGTAAGGCCAAAGAATGTTTACAGAGCAATCATTAACTTCAGAGCTGACAGAGTACACATTATTAATTTCTTAACTAGTGATAAGAATTTCTGTTTTGCTTGTGTACTGTTTTTAAAATTCCATGTAGTGGAAATACAGCAGTAAAGCCAATTTCCATTCACATGAACTTAGAGAAAAGGTACTGCATAGCTTGGGTCTTCCATGTTACTAAGTGCCAAGGTGCAGCAAGGGCTGGCTGTTCCCTAAAGGATGAGGAGTCAGGAGCATGCAGGATAACATGTCCAGCAAGGCAGGGGCCTTACCAGCCACAGTCCCATCCTACCGCAGCCACGCAGGGCGAGCAAGGCAGGCTGGGGTTGGCAGCCAGGTTCAATCAAGAGTCCAGATCACTAGAAAGTTTGTGGTGATGAGGCAGGTCTGAGGTCAAGCCAGGAAATCAATCTGCAGGTCAGGGTCAGGATCAGGTCCAGTGACAGTAACTAAGGTCAAACACAGCCCAGTGATCACCAGGCAGGTCCAAACTGATGAGGAAGGCCTGAGGGAAGGCTGGGAAGTCAGGGTCTGGACCAACAGGATCCATGGCTAAACAGGGGCAGGGCTGTGGTGGTGCTGGAGACCAGTGCTGCTACTGGAGTCCCTGCAGGTGTAGGGGCTGAAGGCCCCAGGCTGAGCTGAAAGGGTCCTGGTCCAATGTCCTGGGCCCTTGGGCAAGGCGTGTGGCTGGAGGCCTCAGGTGAGGCTGGTCAGGGCCATTAATGCCTACTGGTGCCCTCAGGGCCCTGACAGTATGATCATTAATTGGTTCAATGACTCTTCTTCTCTCAAGAACTTAAGCAAGATTTCTCATACAGTTTCTTCTGGATTTTAACAAAATTTAGCATTCACCCACTGAATGCATCAAAGGTACTCCCAGTAGTAAATGGCTATACGTCAAAGACTGCAAAGGACACAGAACTGAACCAGGAAGACATATATAATGGTAATACAGTTAAAGAAATACACAGAATGTATATTCCATTTGCAATGTAGTTCACATTTTTATATGTAAGAATAAGTAGTTATGAACATGTAACAAGGATATCGTTATCTCCTTACCTGGCATCTGTCCACACTATTCTTTTTTCAAAGTGATCCACTGTAAGGCCGTTAGGCCAGGCTCCAGTATCCATATCTTTATATATAATCTTTCTTTCTGCTCCACTCATGGAAGCAGATTCAATGCGAGGAAAATTTGCATCCCAGTCTGTCCAAAATAGAATTCTGGTGAGAGGAAAAGGAAAGGAAAACAAATATAAGAACATCTTAAAGCTTCCAAAATTTTTAAGGGGCTCAAAAAGACTAAAGCTGGAAAAAGGTTCATATATTTAAGTGTCTTAATAAGGAATATACATAGATGAATTTGGGCAACTATACAAATTCCCTAAAGTTATAGGGTACCATGGAGAGAATGTTTCATTATTAATGTTTCATCAATTTTAGAGCAATCATGAAACTGAAAAGACACCTCTCTTTCAAAGTCTAGAAGAGTTCTCTTTTTCATGTCCATTAATACTAGTGACAGCTTCTCTTGTCTTCCTTCTACAATTTGATACCCAGCTCATCAAAAAATGATTCTGAGAGCCTTTGAAAGCAATCCACAGATGAGGAGGATGGGGAGGGAAGAAAGGGAAGAAAGGTGATGTGAGGTAGCAAGGATATAGGAATATGATAAAATAGAGATTTCCATCTATTATTAAAACTGTTCCAAATGAGGACCCCTGGATTTTGGCATGTCACTGTGGGATTTTAAACAGATTGGTCTTGCTAAGAAAACTGGAAAAGGTATTGTATGGTAGGTATGTACTATAACTAAAGCAGTTTCATGTTAAATAGTAGAAGCAGTTTCACCAAAGGACAAAAATACATACTATTTTTAACTTACTAAGTTTTCCAAGATGCACACAATTTTTACACCTCTTAAAGGAACAGAATACATTTGATACGATAACTTTGAAGTAGTTTTAAGTAAAAACTAACTGCAGAGACATTGGCCTATAACAAAGCTTTTGACAAATAAGGATTTTGGACAATTTCAGTCCTTAACACATTCTCACAAAGCCTTTCCACTTAGTGCCTGTGAAAAGTAGTATGCAGTGTTTTTAAATAACCGCTCAAGCAAAGGTATTAATTCTTTGACAATTTACCCACACACTTTTTCAATACCCCCAAACGTATAAAGTGGGTATTTACATCATCTACATTAACCTTCAATTCAGGTTCTCTGAATCAACTTAGCAGAGGCTCCAAGCTCCTCCCATGGACTGGACAAGCAACTGAATGGCACCCAGATTCGATGACAAACACAAAGCACTTTGTGTAAGCACAAAGGTGCGGGGGGCGAGGGGGAAGGCAAAACCAACAGATTTTCCAGCATACAGCTTCCATTTCTGCACACAATAAAATTTTAAGTAAGTAAATTTATTCTCTGAAAATAAAATAATATAAAAAAAATCTCAGCTAGACTACTTGCATCAATCGAATTGAAAATAAAATTGAAATGAGGAATTGTTAAAGACTGCCTCAAGGAATGCTACAAAGAACCACTTTATTTCTTAGAATTCAGTAATTGTTATAAACAATTCTTATATAAATTGAGAAAACTGGATACATATATTGCCAAGTATAACACATGTATTTTTTTTTTTTTTACGACAATGGAATGGTAAAATATACAATAATTGACAAAATTTCACTAAATGCTTCCCTAATTATTTTCAAATCACAGCTTCATTAACACTATGCTTCCAACAAGTGAATAATGTCATTATCTTCAACAGCATTTACTGTTCAGAAAGCCTAAGCAACTTCAATGTTCTTTTCTAGCCTTACAAATTCATGAAAGATCATATATGGAACTTTATTGTCTACAAGTGAATAATAGTAACAATAGAATAGGAATTGGAGGTTCAGACTATTTGTACAATTAAGAGAGACATTTTCGAAAGAGTTTAGGCTGAAAACAGAGAAAGATATAAACAGTACTAAAATAAAGCTGTGTACCTTCTATTACCAGGGCCTTTTGTGCCACCATAAGTACAGGGGGGATTCCCTTCATCCATATACTAAAATCTTGGAAACTTTAAATGATTAGTTCGTATTATGTTATGAAATCATTTTTATCTTGCCATGGAGCAACTTTGGACACAGACTGATCAACTATAAGCAGACCAATAAGCTGCTGGCAAACACAGCAATGATGTATCCAAAGGAATCTTACAAGAAGCCTTTGCAACGTGTTGAGTTAAGAATATCTATAGTCATTAGATTTCAGTGATTTCATATATAGGACAATGAGATCAAAAAAAGACTATTAAACTCTAGATTGAGTTTTATTTAAATATAGCTTAGTTCATGATTTTTTTGCAGGTGACTGGGGTAAACAAGGTACGTACCCATGTTAGCACTATTTGCGAGTGCCTGATTGTGACCCACTTTTGTATGAATATACTTAATTCAAAATGGATCTTAAAATAATAGTTATAAATGCCATATTAATGAAAGATTTTAGAGTCCCTTTCTGAAATTCCATTAATGGCATATAAAGCTATCCACAATATTAACTTAACTCTTGATAGCTTTAATTGGTTGATATATGTAACAGTTACATGAAAAAAACATTGATTTTTTAGGAAGATCAAGTCTTTAGGAAGACTAGATCTAGATATACAAAAAAAGAGAGCTGAGCATTTGTCACTCGTACTAACTGTTAGACTATGTGATAAAAAGCTTCCCTCCACACAGAGAAAGAAGCACTGAGGAACAGCACCAAGCTGGGGTAACCGAAATAATACCCTGAACTGGCTACTTCCAGGGCCATCACAGGAGAGCGATGAGCCCACTACGGCTCGTCTCCGCAGACACAAGGAGCTCAGGGCGCAGAACACAGCACCCCTCACCCAGCAAGATAAATCCCGATAACCTGAACACAGCCCCCGCCCTGGCCCCTCCCAGGGCTGTCCAAGGCCAGCCATCGGCCCCGTGGGCCAGGGGACACCCAGCACTGTGATCAGCTCTCCAGAGAGCCTCGGGGTATGGGACACGTTGTGGGATGCAAGGGAAGAGCACCCTGGGATTGCACAGGACTTATTAGGGGATGTCTCGGGGTGCAACCAAAAGGTGGGGAAAGGGAGAGATCAAGGAGATCTGGGGAGGAACGAGAGTGGGGAAATCGAGAGATCAGGGGATAAAAGTGCAGTCTGTCCTGAGCTCCTATTAACCCCTATTCCTAGCTATTTTGCTTGGTGAGGGGCTCTTATTTTGTGTGCATGGATGGGTATGGAGGTCTACATGCCAGTAACTGGAGTCAGACAACAGGTTAAAGCTAGGCTCGTGTTTGGGGTGCCAGCAACTGGAGCGAGTGAGGGTCTCAGTGCCAGCAACTGGAGTGGGGACCATGAGACATAGGGCCTGTGTGTCTGTGGTGCTGGCAACTGGAGCAAGTGAGGGAATGTGTGTCAGTGTGTGATTAGCAGGGAATATGAAGCCAAACTAGCCAGCAAGTAGGTCAAGCAGCTTGGGAGCCAGGTATGTGCACATGTCTTTGGGAGTGAGGCACCTGGAGCAGCTGGCTACTGGAGGGACCAGGGGTCCAGGCCAACTGCTGGAGACACCGTGGGGTTTGGGGGTTGGCTGAGAGACCTGTTTGCACATCTGTGTCTCTGTGTGGAAGGCAACTGAGGAGAGCAAGGATCCAGGGCCAGCTATTGGCCTGACTGAGTGTCTAAGCCAAGCTACTGGAGAGACCCACCTTGTTTGCATGTATGTACTTCCCACTAACAGGACTTCATCCTCAGCCAGAGAGGAAGACAGAGTAAGGTCGCTGGTGCTGTTTGTGTTTGTGCAAGTGCTGAGCGTTCCTGTGTGCGCTGATCTGCGTGGCCAGTTGTGTGTATATGTACATACACTGTATATGTTTGTTTGTGTGTGTGGCTACTGGCACGACATGCTCTGTCTCACCCCTGGTGGACCTGGAGGCAAGGAGCTGGGCAGTCTCCCCTCCCTTGGGTTACCAGATTCTCTAACACAAACCTCTACTTTGAATCATCTTTGTCTGTATATTCACATTTCTTTGTGAAAAGATTGAAGAGCTGGTTCCACCTGTGTTCAGAGATTTTATTCTTTTCCCTCTTGTAACAAAACATAGCATACAGTTGCTTTTAACTTTTAAAAAGGCAGATTAAGATTAAGCCTTCAGTTTCAGAAGAGTGGTGATTTGATTTGGGGTTTTTTTTCACCCGTTTAATCTGAACAATTTATCATCCAGTTCTTCTGCCAACAGGATGTCCCTTTCTAAAGATCTCTGTAGATAAGCTATGTACTCTGTAAATAAGCTGTCTAGCATCTGACTTGAGAGGCTAGGGTCCTTACTTACTAAAACATGTTACTTCCTCATTCAGAATTTTACTTTTACTTGGAGTCTCTATCTACTTATATTTTTATGTCCACAGCAGTGAATACAAGTGATAGACCATATCAGATTTCTAAACAAAATTAAATTTTATGATTCTGCAAACTCTTCCAAATTTATCATATGATTTTTGGCCACTTTTAATTCGATTTCCTCTTTGAATGAAAAATAATTATGAAGAAAAGGGTCTAGCTGGTGATCATACGATTTTGGCTATGAGAATTCACCTACAGACAATATTGGTTTTCGTAACCAGTTTGCAATTACATGTAGCCTCAAAAACTGCTTTAAGTCTAAGGATATTAAACTTTCAGGAATAGTTGACTGTATTTCAGTATAGAACCAGAATTGACAACCGCTTGAACAATGAATTAAGGGTTCCACCAACAGTTTTACTTTCCTTCTACTACATGTTAATTAAGTCTATTGACTTAAATTAAATTATTGCCTGATTTTAATAATATTCTAACACAGTAAAGGCTGTTTTCCCATGAAGTGTAATCTTATCAGTCATCAAACATATAAATGAATTTCCAGATCCCATTTTAAAGTCTTAATTGTAACATTCTAACACTTATTATAAACAATTATGTAAGGCACTAGATAAAATACATATATTTATGGTAGTAGGCTGAATCTAATACACTTGGCTGCTTATTAATAATACTGCAATTCACATAATATTCCTCATTAATAGGTAGAAAAATTAATAACAGAAGTTGGCAAACACTATCTCCATTTTAAATACGGAAAAAGAAACACATAAAGTAGGAGTCATCTCACTAAAATTTTAGTCTTTTAGTTACGTCTAAGCTAGTCTTTTGTAGTCCCACCGAAATCAATCTCAAAACGAGATGAACTGCCTTGGCAATGTCTAAATATGTCCCTTAACCATACAGGAATGCTAGACCACTGGCTCCAACTAACCACCACATTATTAAAATTAAATGAAACAACCACAGAGCAGGAGAAGTTATTTGCCAACAGACAGACACCTGTATCTCCTGACTTACCCTCTCTTGCTGACTCACCTTGTCTTGCTCCTTTTCATTGGGGCAAAAAATGGATGGCATTTGACTCAAAATATAAGCTCAAGAATTAATAAAGACACCTTAGATCCTGTAACTTACAGCAAAAAGGAACTTCAACAATCTCACATTTAATCTCCAACTTTAAAATACTTTGCAACATGAAAAAGAAACCTTTTTGTAATTACCCATATCTGGGATCCAGAGCAATAGCCCTTGGATGTTCCATAGCTCCTGCTATTAATGTCGTTCTCAAAGTGCCATCTAGTTTTGCTACTTCAATTTGGTCCAAATTGCTGTCTATCCAGTATATGTTTCCTGCAATCCAGTCTACAGTAAGGCCTTCAGGAGTGGCCAGGCCATGCTGTACTACCACCTCAATGGCGCTTACACCTTAAAAACAAAACAAACAAAAACTTAAAGGGTTAATACAGAGTCTGATATAGTGGACACAGACATATAAATCTATTTTACACTTTTGGAGAGAATTCGTGATTAATCTGATGGATGATACAGTATTTTGTTCCATGCAACATATTTTTTCTTTATAAACAAATACAGTTATGGTCACATACAAATAAATGAGTAATTTTATTCCACAGTGATAGAAATTTTTAGTTCTTGGATGGTTTAGTAACTAAAGCCCTGAAACTTTCAATAAAGGCCAGAGCTCATGTGTGGAGTCACACTGGAGATGCACATATGCCCTCTCACGAGGGATCCCTTTTGCAGTATCGGTGAAGCACATGCTCATGCTCCATCTTCCAGTGGCAGAGTAAACAAAATTTGTGCAGCTCCATTTCAGTTCTTTCTCAACCAGAGTAAGAGAAAACTCAGAAAGGTTGTGATGAAGTGAGAAAGGCAGGGAGAATCAAAAGCGTGTTTGGATTACACGTTTTGAAAAGCTCTACAGTAAATAACCTTACTTTGCTCCTTTGAATTCACATGTATAATTCATACCGTTACTGACTACAAACCCTTCCCTACCATAAACTTCCTCTGGAAGGTCTCAAAACTTTTCACATAAACAGCAACTACATAAGCATTTTGTTAGCCTTCAGGATTTCCAGGAAGACAGAGTGCTTTGTGGAGATGCAACTCAGTTCTAGACAGCTGCAGGAGTGAGGGAATAATTTATGTTAAGAATGGCTCAGAAGCCACCTGGGTTCTGGTACAGTGTGACCACAACACGGTGTGATGACAATAGACTCTACCTTAGTGGCCTCATGCAAACACACTACAGCCATTAATGGAAAGGGGCAAGTCTTTCACTTTCTTTACATGCTGAGCAGTATGTAAAGTGTAGGGTATTTCTGCCCTGGTCTGGATATGCTTCTCTTTTTTAGCTCACGCAAACAGGAAAGTGCCTGAAGATATACTTCAGCAACATTTTATAGAAACACTTTTTTGTATATTGTGAGATTATACTAAATTATAGACCATAATTATGTTACCAGGGCAAAGATCAAGTCTTTTCAAATGCTATAAAATTATGAAGCAAAATCTTTCACCTACAGTGAGAACTGAAAATTTATCAGATACCTGATAAATCCTTGTAGTTTTTTTTTTTAAAGGCGAAGCTAACTAAATTACAAAAAGGAAAAATTAGTATTTCTGTCATTGGAGTAGAAAGAAATACCAGCCCTCTGTGTTTGCCATTTTCTCCCTGCTACAGCATATTGCAAATGGCAATTTTTACAAAGTCTTCCTAGCTGTACATTATACATCTTTTTAAAGGCCGAATGCCATGACAGATATTGTTTCTGTTAATGGCAGCTCAGTTACAATTTGTCAGGTCCAACATCCTGTAACTGCAGTTTTGACTAACAAATCTAAGATTGAATTCATACCTCCGGTATCAGAAAGCTTGCCTCTGTAAATTTTGTCCTCCACAACATCTGTCCAGTACAGTAAACTCTGATTGAAATGAAAATCAAGCGCTATTGTATTTCTCAAACCAGGAACTAAGAGGCTGTAGTCACGCTTGTGAAGATCAATTTTTCTGATCTCATGTCGAATAGAAAAAATTATGAAAGCCTCAAATGGATCTGGAAGCAAAAGATTATACATTTCAAAAGAATAATAAAGAAGAGATTGTTACATATTGATATAAATGACACATGGAATAAGAAAGACCTAATATATTTCATTGGAAGAAAAGGATTATTAAAACAATTCACTTCCTGATAAGAAGTCTTTCAAACATATTTTTACTCCAACGAACTTCTCACTTCTCCATTCTAGCATTATCTTTGATCACATATAGAGATAATAAACATTAAAATCATGAATATCATACTCAACTACTGAGCTATAATTTTATAGCTCAACCAAAAGGACTTCCACAAGTAGGATATAAAAAGTCTGAAGCCACCAAAATTAAAATCCATTTTCACAAAAGCTTCAGAAAAATTAATCTGTTAAATTATGCATTGTTCCAAAACCTAGTTAGTTCAAAACAATTTACTAAAACATACATAACATCATTTTTTTTAATTGAAGTGGTTAAAAAACAACTCACCCCAAAATACTAAGCAAGGAAATGAACATTTTATACGCTTACTGACACACCCCATCACCAAACCCATCTACTACTGAAGTTTATTTTCGTACCCTTGCTATATGATTAATGATAGATAATTTTTGCATATGTGCACGTCTGTGAGCTTATATAAAATCGTATTTATAAACACAGGTAAACACTCTCTCCATAGGTCACACATACTATAAATTGATTTTGTATTATAATTCTTACACATTCTACATTAGGAAAAGTTTTTCAAACAAATAGCTGTGTTAAAAAAATGGATCTCTGGAATGCAACATGAATGATACTGGAATAGAAATTTTTCTTCTCCCATCCAATAAAACCTCCATTTTATATAGAAAACAGCTTACTGGCAGTTTATAATAATAGACAATATTGCACTGTTCTCCTAAAATCATCAGGAATTCCACAAATTATCACACCACAAAAAGATGCTTATATGTATCATTTTTTAAAGATAAATTTAATGTTCTTTTCTTGCTGATCATTGCACAGATTCAATTATGTACGACGTGTTAAGTTAAAAAGGTACTTCAGCAGAGCAGTGTTTCTGGTCATGAAGTACCTGTTCATAAGCTGGCTTGGCCTTTCCAAATGATCCTCGTATTTGTCAGGGTAACAACTGAGTTTCTGCAAAGCCAATTTTTCAAAACTCTGCACTGGTTGAACAACTTTACGAAGAACAGGATCACTGACATTAGTAGCTGTTTCACAAGAATCAGTTATCTGAACCTGAGAAACAGTTTAACGGCACCTCTCAATTTCTGATAAATTAGCAGTTATTATGTAGGAGATCAGAACCTACCTACGTACTGTTGTTTCGGCAACTTCAATGCGTAAGAACACAGACCTGATGAACAACACCAGTAACTTCTTTTGTGCTTCTTGATAATGAACAACACAATTAAAAAAAGAATTGTAACAAATTTATGCTCTGTTGGATGAGATTTTTTCATTCCAGCAAGAAAGAGTCTAACTTAAGCTCCATAGTGTAAGGTGCAAATAGCAGAACACTCATGAAGAGGATTAAAATTGAACATGATCTTGACAAATTTAAGATACAGTACTTCAAATGTAAGTCAATAATGAGAAATGGGTAAAAAAATAGCAATTTATATGGAACTGAGTGTAAACAAAGTAGCACCATTTTGTTTATTTGGACTTTTTCATTTGAAAGAGCAGGTCACACACTGCTTTTTTTCTCTCTTTCTTACCCTTCCCATATCAATATGAAGAGATGTAAATTCAGATCCTTGATTACTGTGGCTGGTATACAGTCAATGAACAGAAGTGAGACTACATAAAACAAAATGAGAATGAGTGATACTGTGACAAACAAGAGACAAGGCATCACCGATGAAAAATGTCTCCAGAAAAGGAGTTAAAAAGCAGACAGAAACCATTATGACATAATCCTTCCACTCTCTCCTCCTAAGCTTTCGTGAAGACTGTCTACAAGGCTGTACCCTGTTCTGAGCACGGCTGTAGACGAAGAACGTGAGTCACCTGGAGAACTGAGGAGGAAATCAACAAGCGTGATCAGAGGTCTAAAACTATGACCTGCAAGGGAAGAGTAAGGAATAAACTGGGAGTGATTAGCCTAAAAAGGAATGGGCTGAGTTGGAGAGTGGAAGCACATAAAACTCTTCAAAGACATAAAAGGCTGACAGAATGAATATGGGGAAAATCTTGTTTTCTATACAAATATCAATTAGCCCTAGGATTAAAGGCTGGAACTGGAGTAAATAGATTCAGAAAGATTAGAAAAAAACTTAAGGATAGTGGTGCACTGAAATACATCATCCCTGGAAGACTGGGAGTTCACTGCTGAAGGTGTCTTGAAGGTCTTCAAAGCAGATAAACAACAGCAAGATTATAGCCTTTGATCTTCCTTCCAACCTTATCCTTCTACGACTCCATGAAATAAGATGTATTATGGTGAGTTACAAACTAAAGGCAAAATTGAATTGATTTTATTTAAGATGATTCTTCCATCACCTTATAAATAAATATTTGATCTTTTTTTCCATCTTGATTGCTCTTCTGGAAATTCAGAGAAGACACTCTATTTTACAAATTGATTGAGAACTTTTTTTTTTGAAAAATCTCACCTCAACCCAATTCAATAAAATGGATCTTGACTCTGTTTTTTAAAGCTTTTTAAAGAAAAGTAATTGATAATAATTTATTGGACAAAAATAATCTATTCCTGTAACTTCTGATTTCATATACACACCAAGCTTTTTTACCATATAGGAAAGTATTCCAAATACATGATTTAAACAAAGTATTGTGCATGAAGCATGAAAAGTGATACAGAAAATATCTGACAGAAGAAAACTGGCTAAACGCACACATACACACACAGATCTGTGTAGAAAGATCCAATGCTTCACCTTTTCCAATGGTTTTAATTTGAAATTCTTTTTTTTGGAAAATGCTAACTGAAGCTTATTTTTTATTTGAACCCTAATGTAAATATTAGCATAGCAAGCATCCTACCCTGTGCTTTTTTGAAATCTACTTCAAAGCAAAATGTTATCTTCATAAACAGCTTGAAAAAAGCTCCATAAAAACTTTGTCAGACATTGCTCAAAGAGGCTACGACCATCCTTTATAAAAAATTTTTAAATTGCAATATTAAAAACTATCTGGAAATTCTAATAAACTGAATTAAACACTAGCTGAAACAGATCAAGAATATGGATATGATATCTTCTTTTCCATATGTATAGCTAGTGATATAAAATATATGCATAGCTGAATTCCAACAGCTTAGAAAAGGTGTAATCATTTTTTAACTAAAACTATATTGGTTTTGAGTTCATTTAACTTGCCTTTTATTAAACCAAATTCTGAAAAGTTTGAATATAAACATGAAATGTAAATATTTTTCAAGAGCAGAGTTTTTTCTGCATTTTTATTATCTAAAAGAGTTCAAGTGAAACACATCAGCGCGACTTGTTTTGAAAGATGTTTCAACAGAAATCAGGAAGAAGAGCATGAAAATATATAATTTATATTGACTTTCTATTTCAATAATGGAGCTCTGTAGCATACTTTTAGTTGAATCCATAGAATTTTAAGCATGAATGAAAAATTTATTCTTTGGGAAGTCAGTAATGTAACAATACACACACCAGAACAGCAAAAACCGAACCAGTTGAAAATAAAAGATATAGAAAGTGAAGAAACTCAAAAAAGAAAACCACAACATTTTAAAACCTTAAAAGCTGAAGAGAAGATAAGCAGAAATAAGGGAAAATGGAAAATGAAGGGAAAGACATTGAAAGAGACATTGATAGAGAAACTAAAAGAAAAGAATGCTATTAAGGTAATTATTTCTTTTCACTTATTATTCCATACTTTATCATATTTCTATGGTAATTCTTTAAATCCCTCTGGCAAACAGACTTTGATTCTTATATGCCATCAAAAATAATGTACTCGCACACATTAATGCATTTTCAGTATGCATATTCCTGTTAGATTTTTGATGGACACTCAAGTAAATGTTTTTACAATAACTTGAAAAAGTGAAGAGCTGCATACTAGCTTTACATGTTATTTCTTTGTATTATTGAAGTGTTTGCATATAGAAGAGTGATATTATAAATGGCAAAAAAAAAAAAGTAATTAAAGGCTAAGATAATAATATTCCCCTGAGGAATTTTTTCTCCTTGAAAAAGGATTGTTGGTTACTGCTCTAATGCAATACACAAGCATTCCTGGTTCAAGGCATTCTAAGTCAATGTGGCTCTTCTAAGAATTATTTTATACCATCTGGTATTTCTGAAAAGGAAGAAGTTTGTCACTGTGGGGACTGTTTATCTTCACCAGATCACTGTGAACTCTACTAGTCATAGAATCATATGAAAGCCTTTTTTTAATTTTATATTCGTTTAAGATCTCATGCTCAGAGACATTCATGGTACGGACAGTACGAGGCTCAGATTCACAAACAGGACCAAACTTGGGCTCACTTTCCTAGTTTACTAAAATGCTGTTCGTACAGTCAACAACTTAAGTATCAGAATATCTGTCCCGTGGAGTACTTATGTCTTTCAACAAAAAGCTAGAACTAGCCCAGATTATTAGTGACTATAGTGGCATATGTCATATTTAACATGCAATAATTTTGTTGTGGCTTTGACCATAAAAAGATAGAAGCTCTATGGTGTGTAGAGAAAGTTATCGTTTTCATTTCAGCTGACATCACTGGCCTCGGATCATATATTTAATATTATATTCTTTGCAAATTCTGTGAATATCAATTTGTAATTGCAGGTTCTCACCACCATCAGTAAACATCAGGTAGAAGTGTCTCATTGGCCCAGGAGAACCTCAGAAACCTTAGTTTCAATCTGGTTATATACTCTCTTCTGTTGAAAAGTATTTCCCTTTTTTTTTTTTTGTCTTAGCTTCCAAATATTGTTATGGTGATTTCAATTTGCTATAATTTAATGTTTGTTTCATGTTTTCCTCCATCAAATTATTAATATTTGTAAATGCTTTAACTCCTTTTATATCTGTAACCCAGTAAGAAGATATTTTTGAATATTTGGAAATGTCAGTAATAAAACAAACTAGATTGATCAAGAGTGAATGAAAGTAAGACTAAAGCAGCATCATAAAAGAACTTTAATTGACAGCCATAAAATAAAATTCAGATATACAGAATCACAGGAATATGCCAGTGATCCATGATTAGAAAGTCTACTATCAGCATAGCTCAGAAATGTCTGAGGAACACAGATTCCTGATCTCAGTTTGTAGTAGTAAATATTTACATACTATAGTAATAAATATGGAGACACAAAGACACAATTTGGAGATCATTCTGGAAATTACAACAAAGCTTCTAGGCTAATGAATATAAACACATTCTTAATGAATTAAAAGGAGCTCAAAGGCAAGACAAAGCATTTGTAAAAGGCTATTTAACAGAACACATAGACTAGAAAACTAAATTTTCGTTATTCAATGTTTTGGAAAACAGAAACATTTTTATTAGATGCAATTGAAGTTTTGGTCATAAAGAAATTGTGGGCCACATTACAACTGTAACAAAGTTCTTAGATATTGTATAAATTAGCTCAAATATAGTCAAAGCAGAAGGATTAGAGTTTGCCTTTTCTAAAATATGGGTTGATCAGTTGGCTGGCAATTAAAATATTTCACTTGAATAGCAGTGGGAAACATGGGCTTTTATTTCTAGCTCTCTAATTCAGAAGTTTTTCATGCGATTTATCCGAAAAAATGCTGAGCATGTGGAATAAATCTGGAATATTTTAATCATAAAATGTTTTGAGTTATGAAATATCAAACAAATGATAGAAGGAATAGTGTTGGAAACATTTCAACCTGGAATTGATAGGTCACTAGAAAACTAAAAGTAGGAAACAATCCTAAACTGGTACTTTCAAAATCTAGGAAATTTCAGCAACCAATGTTATTATGCGCAACCAATGTTATTTTTAACTCCTCTACGTGGGGGTAAGAATGTGAGTCTATAGTTCACATACATGTTTGTATTGCACATACATAATTCACATTGTACTTGACAAACAGAGACCCATAACATAGCTTCTGAATCCTACTTTGATACAGAACAACAGTGAATGCTGAAGGGAATGCATTTCCCTCCCCTCTGTTTTTGGCTTAGGTTGGTTTTCTCCTGGATTAGTAAACTGAACTGGCTTATGGATGTCAACAAACAAATGCCAGAATGTCATAGGTTAAAAAAAATAGCTTAAATTGTTAACACTAACCGAGAGCAGATAATTGGCTGTATGTGTGTATGTGTGCACATTTCTCTCTGTGTGTGTGTGTGTGTGTGTGTGTGTGTGTGCACGTGTCCAAAGTTCTGCAGTCTCGAGCAGAAGCCTGCTACGTGTTAGCTGCAATCAGTACAGCCTGCTCATAAATCTTGGTTACACCTGGACTAAACAGAAGTGACACATCCCGAATCTTCCAATTAACAAAGAGGTGTGAGACAGCACCAACAATTAGGGGACTGATCATGCACTGTGCTTCTGCATAAACCGTTTAGCTTGGGAAAACAGGGACCTTGGGGTTCCAGAAAGAACAGGAGGCCAGAAAGAAGGGTTCCCCAAAAGAAGTGGTGGTCTTGGAAAAAGGATGGAGGGCCAAAAACAGGAAAATGAAGATCCTCAATTGGGGGAAGATTCTGGAGATGAGAGAGATGTGTGGAGACGTACGCTGGAGGATGCCCAGGGACCCTGACCAGTAACATCCTAGACTCATAACTGCACAGCACGAACTGACACGACTTTCTGTCTGACCTTCCTGGGCCAGCAAGAATCTCCCTGCTGGGAAGAGAAATCGAAAACCAGAGAATATAACACTGGGAGGGGAGCAAGTGAGCAAGTGCGTGAGATAATCAGGTAGGGTAAAAGCTCTAATCTCACTGGTTCTTACATAAACGCTGCTATCCAGATCCACTACGAGTTGTCGTTTACTGTGTCTCTCCCACAGCACAGAACTACTGCAAATGAAAGGACAGAAACACTGGTCTGGAAAATGGGAAAGAAACTAGGGTTGAAGAGGTGGCAGGAGGACTACACCTTTCAGCAAAAGCAAACTCTTATGAGAACTCAACCCATCTCTTCTGCAGCCTCAGTCAAAATTCCTTGCTTCACTAAGTACTCTGTTCCTCTTTTTTCTAAGTATGGCCAGCAGGTGAGCATAAACCAACTGGAATATGGCAAAGTACAGCTGCATTATTTCCTTCACATGCATGTTCCTTAAACCAGAAGAACTGATAATTGCAGATGATGATGATTTTTTGAAACTAAGGAGTTCTAAAACAGGTTGCCTTCTAAACCTCTTACAATGCTTGGAAATTGCATGTGGAGCCAGAACACAACAAGACAAAGCACTCTGTGTTAAGATCTACTGTTTTTAATTGCATGTTAGAAGATTGATCTTATATTTCCACATAACTCATCAATGTCATTGATGCCATGGATTGATAAATTTCTTCAAAATATACATCCTATATATATATCCCCTAAATACAAAATACACACGAAAAACTGATTAGAACTTCAAACAAAACTTAGCTAGAAACTATTTGGTATTAATGTTGTTTAGGAAGTCTTATAAACAAAGAACTAATACTGCATTAGACCTTCATCCTGCACCAAGGATAGGGATTATTTTAAGCGAGTTCTTCGGATTCCTACCAGCCCTACATTTTCATAATCTAAACCTATATTGCTTCATTAAAAGAAAAAACAAAAAGGAGGGGAGTATTCCCCTAAGTGGACATAACAGTTATTAATGCCTGGAATATTGAAAATAAACTGAAACTCCACTTACCAGTACTAATGCAATTTTCTCCATCCTTACTGAGCTTCCAGCCTTCATAACAGGAGCACTTGACAGTATTTTTATGCTGTTCACATACTTGACTGCACTTAAGGTGTTTGATACAGTAATCCATAACTTCACAAGTTTTGTTGTCTATACTAAGACTGAATCCTGTAGGGCATGAGCACACAATTCTTCCTCCAGGAACCACAGAACATTGATGGCTACATCCACCATTGTTAAGTGAACATTCATCTGAAATAACATGAAAAAAGCATTAGGAGCTGCAAGCGCTGTCAGTTACATTGCATACTTCTTAAAGCCATCAGGTTAACTGAAACACATGAAAAGCCTGTAAGAGTCAGACAAATTTTACATCCGCTTAACAGTGTTTTTGTATTTATTTTTAAAATTATCTAATTTGTAACTACTCCGCATGGTAGCTTTACTGTAACTTTTCGAGATTTCAGCACGGCAGATGTATAATAAGTACACACTTTGACAGGCTTTCCAGGCATATTATTTAATTCATTTAAGAAGCAAAAAGTGGCCATACAGAGCCAGCCCAAAGACAAAAGAGCCCAACATCCCATCTTCAGGGAACAAAAGCTGAGGCCAGAGAAAGCAACAAACACACTTTCCCAGATACTTCCCCTGTCTCCAACCACTTGAGCTGATGGGTTCAAGGAGGCTCCAACTGTTACTCCTATTCATCTACATCCTGAGTAACTTGTCAAAGAAACATGTACATATAAAGAATGAAAATCAGGATTTCATTTACCTTCTTTTCCAAAAAGGTGTGGACAAATATTAGAGAATACTACTACTGCATTCTCTGTGTTAGTGTTCTTGTATTATATTCTGCAGGTAACTGATAATTTGCAAAGCTCTGTTGAGAGGTTTGAAAGTGATTTGTAAAACCTTTGAAGCATTTGAATGAAAAGCATGATAATTATGTACAGTGGTCTGTGGGAAATTCTGTGAGCTCTAAAGCAAAAAAGCAAAGAATCACTATCATTTATCTAATACTACCATTGATATCAAGAGAATAACTTGGGGTACCAAACTGGTCCATCGTTGTACTGGAAATTAGACTTCATTTCTAAATTTTAATCTACTTGTGTCTTTTAGTAATTTTGTTTGATTCTCACAAGCTTCTGAAGGCCTTGCTCAGTTGTGATAAAATGTATATACCACAAGTTTTCTACAGAAGAATTTCTTCCCTCCTGCTTTAAAAAAACTAATAAAAAGCTTTTCTTTTAATGGTCCTTTGTTCAGACTTCCAAGCCTTTTTGTGACAACAAAAAAAGAGCAAGCTCCTTAAAATATCTAACATGCAAAGGTGTTGCCCAACATCCCATACTATTATGTATTTCCCCTTCAGATCATGTTTAAGTATGTTTTAATGTTAAATAATTAACAATTACCAAAATTTCTGTTGTCTTCTAAACCTTCTAAAAGTTGCAACAACTGTTAACAGCTAAGTTTGGCTGTATATGGTGCCCAACAGGATATAGGCATCATAATGGGCTACTTCTATTTGGAAGATAATTGTCCAAATATGGAAATAGTGTAGAAATAAAATCAATGACTTTATGCTATATTCTCTTTCACCTGCAGTGTAAATGGTGTACTAATGACAGAACTGGTGACAGCAGAGGATTCACATGTAGCACTTGGAGGATTTAAGGCTACAAAATAAACATATTCAAGGGGAACAGTGAATTTAAGATCCCGTGTGACAACGAAGTCTGCAAAGCAACACAGCAGGACAGTGCAAAGCAGTAAACAGACCTCTTCACTCTACCCTGCAGCAACTTTTGCCCAGCCAGCAAACTCTGCCTTGTATGCTAACGGATTCAGGTGACACAGCACAGCCCTACGCAGGGTCTCCTAGCAAACGGATGTCAGAGGGCGTAATTGCTTCTAAACCTCTGGAAATGCTTTGTAACAGAACGCTATAAGGCATATAACATCTTAAAAGAAGCAAAATCAGTGGGGAGAGGTTTTTTTGTTGATGTAATTAAAAAAAAATACAAAATTACCTAAGTTTTTCCTACAAATCACGTTTTACTTTTTATCTCTAGACCATCACTCTTACATGATACTACTACTACAGTATCTTAACTTCTTCTATATCTACTCATTTTATCTTTATATATATTTTATAACAATTTAATTAGAATAACTGTTACACTTGTGTTACCTTTATTATATATATATTTTTTACCTTCTCACTCAATGGGATAGCCTACATTATATATCATATGCCATGAAAACCTTTTAACACATTTTCTATCAAGGATACATGCTAGCTCCTTCTCATCATCCCTCACATAGAACTAATACACAAAATACCTTACCCCTGTCTTTTCTTTCTTTCTTTCTTTCTTTCTTTTTCTTTCTTTCTTTCTCTTTCTTTCTTTCTTTCTTTCTCTTTCTTTCTTTCTTTCTTTTCATTTCTTGTATGTGGGTTTGGCTGGGTTTTTATGTTGGTGGGGGGGTGGGGGAGGGGAGGATTCTTTGTTTTGGTTTAGAATTTTTTGGTGGTTGAGGCAAATGGAGGGGATGGAAGCATAGTACCAGAAGGGTGCATTGAAGAGGGTTTCTCCACAGTAAGAAGGACACGTTGGTAGCAGAGATTTCTTCTCCAGATTAGAGTGTACCATGGAAGAAGATATTTTAGAAAATTTAACAAATGACAACTGGGACTGGTATTCAGTAGAAACTGAAGACAAGAACTGATGTTCTGTCAGTGAATGTGAAATGAATAGAAAGTAACAGGGTACCTGTTATCTTAAGAGGGTGTATTAAGAAGAATCTTGGAAAAAAAAAAAAACAGAAAACAAAAATAAGAGAATAATAAAACAAACAGTAAGTAATAAAAATTAAAAAGTAATCAATCAATAAATAAACAACTAGCTTATTCCTGTGTGATAAAGAAAGAGGAATCAGTGAAATGATGCAGTGAGAAAGATCACTGGTCAAAAGCACTGCAATAAGAGAATATCATCAAAGGAAAAGATATTTACAGTCGCACTCTTGATGACCAGCCAAGGGCAAGGCTGCATTTATAAAGATCAGAGAAAAATATGCTGCACTGACCAGTCTAGACACAATTCTTCAATCTAGACAAGAGTCAAGGACAATGCCTAATCTTCTGAGCCTTCATCCATATATGTGACCTATTTTGCATCTTCACTCTTTTAGTTAAGCCAAGTCAAGTATTTATGATCATTGGTGTGAGAAGATTAAGATTTATTAAAGATCACTGTACCTAATAACCACTGATCATTTCAGAGGTAATATAAGTCACCTAGATTTTGGAGATCAAGTTACAAATAATGCTTTTTCAGAACCATCCTTTTTTACACCTATGAGATGAGTACTATATGCTGTGGGCATATGCATATATAAGCGCTAAAAACAAAATAAGGCAAAGGTTCGGTTCTGATTCAGGAAGAAGACTATGACTTACAAGTATAACAAGCATAATACTGTATTTCTTCATGATCTCCTATACAGCTACTTGACAGGATTCCATCAACTCAAGCTTCTGCAGTTTGAGAGAACTACAATTTAGCTTTAGCATTTTCATATATATCATAGTCTTTCAGACTGCTTACCTTTAGGAAGTATCTTAAGGGTCAAGAAATGAAAGAGTCATAAGGAAGTATGTTTTCCCTTATTTGAAGAAAACTGATACTTCAAGCAGAAAAACAGGATGATCTAAAATAAACAACATATCCTCACACAAGCTACCATAAGAAAACTTCTGTAACATGAGCATGAGAACTTTTCTTTCAAGAGGGAATACTGTGACAGATAATATTGAGAAGAGTTGGGAAAATGTATCTAAAAGAGAAATACCACAAAGATCGCCTTCATCAGATCCATCAGGACAATCTCTTCTCCCATTGCAAAGCTTCTCAGGCTGTAGGCAGATGGAGGTATCATTAGCACAAGGGTATTTTGGTGGTCCACACATATAGCCCTCGCAATTATCCTCATCAGACTGATCCTCACAATCAATATCGCCATCACATAGCCACGCTTTGCTAATGCATCTCCCTTGGAGAAAAGAGACAATAAACACAAGAAATCAGACCAGAAGCAAACATTGGAAAAAAACTTCAATAACATTACACAGAAATCTATTTGTATTCTGCTTTTGTATTAACAGTACTTAATCTCCTTTTGTATTAAACTGCTTTTGTATTAACAGTACTTTCCTCTTAGATGAACAGAAACAAACCAGCTCAGGCTTATACTCTGAAGTATGAACCAAATCAATGTTGACAGCCTTATTTTCCAACCAAAATCTATCCTATTTACTTCCTTGTTGAACAGAACTGCATACAGGTAGGACACATCTTCATATTCTAAGTTAAATATACTGAATTATACTAAAAAGTTCTCAAATTTATTTTTCTTTTGCTTTTCTTCCTCTCTCCTCCTCTTA
Source organism: Apteryx mantelli (assembly GCF_036417845.1). Classification (NCBI taxonomy): domain Eukaryota; kingdom Metazoa; phylum Chordata; class Aves; order Apterygiformes; family Apterygidae; genus Apteryx; species Apteryx mantelli. The sequence goes on from NC_089983.1 coordinate 45,173,779, forward strand.
TCTTCTACTCCAATAGCCTTCTGTAAGAGTAAGGCTCCAAAATATGGCATTGTATTAACATGGGATTAGGGAACAAAATCATTCTAGGAAGTATACCCAGATCATGTCAGAGAAATGATTATCTTTTATATGAAATACCTATAGCAGATGAAAGATTTCAGTTTTATCTAACCAAGGTTCAGATTGTTTCCTTCACTCCTCAGTAGGAAAAAAGAATAAATTCCACTTTTTTGTGGACCATCAACTATCAGAGATGCAGTACAGTCTCTTGACTGAGAAAGGGGTTATGATCTTCCAGAAACATATAGGTATGAAAGTAGAATCACTCAAGCTAAGGATGTGGTAGGTGAAAAATAACAGATTGCAAATGATACCATTTACAAATCTGTAACCATGTGTGTGTATGTGCACACAAGCATGTGCATGTAATTGTATGTGTACATGCATGTGTTTGTGTGTGTGTCCAAACTGAATTTTTGAACTCTAAAGCACAAACCTGTTACTTGCTAGCTACAAGCAGTATAGTTGGTTGTAAATTTTGGTAACACCTGGACTAAGCAGAAGTGACACTTACTGAATCCTCCAATTAATAAAGAGACATGAGGCAGAACCACAATTAGGAGACGGATCTTGCACTGTGCTTCTGCCTATAGACTATTAAGATGGAGAAAACTGGGCTGGAATGGGAAAGATCCTGGAAATGGGTGGCCCCATAGAGAAAAATGCCAAGGACACCCAAGGACTGGCTGGTTAAGCACAAGACTGGAAACTGCAAGACAGCTGCACAGCATGAACCAGCATGATTTTCTGCCCAACTTTTCCCGACTAGCAGCAATCTTCCAGGTGGGAAGTCAAGACCAAGAGAATATGACTTTGTGGGGGAGAAAGCGAGCGTATGCGTGAAATAATCCAGTAGGGTAAAAGCTTGAATCTTGTTGGTTCTTAAATACATGCCAGTACCAAATCCACTACAGGCTGTTGTTTACTCTGTCTCTTCCATGACAGCGATTCATATAAAACCACTTCAAAGAAGGTATTATACAACTGTCCACACAATGTAACAACTGTCCCTAACTGTAACTCTACTGTCTGCCGTAATACAGTAGCAGATTTCAATTTCCTTTAAAAAAAACACTTGCTGGTTAGCAGAAGATTAGTGTAATGCTTTTGGATTATTACTTTAGTCTTCTTTTAATGAGAAAGATGCCATCCTCCTCATAGGATGAAAACTGGTTAAAAGACAGCAAAACATGAATAATGACAAAAAAAGTTTCTGAAGCATTCTGTGAGGTATCAGACTACTTTTATTGCTGGTGAAGAAAAGGTATAAATTGAAATTTCAGATCATACTACAGTGAGTATGGTTGCAAACAGCAAAACATAATTTCACCAGTGCAAAATCACCTGGAAAACTTAGAGAGAAATGTCAATTAGAATGGGAAACTTTCATCATTTTGTGTAATGGTCAAAATCCCAAATATGCTACATTGAAAAGGTACGAATGTACAGACACAGGGAAATTAAGTTGTATGTGCAATACACATGCAGTTTACCCTTACATGCAATCACAAGTGTTTCAAGAAAATTTCCATCGGCATTATCACCTTAAAATGAACATTGATTTAATAAATATTATCATAACACAGCAGTAAAATGGAAGCTATTGGAAAACACTGATGTCAGTCAAACTAGCCAGATCCCAAAGCAAATTGATGTTCCCTCCAGCTCATGTTCTCTTTTTTAATCTTTTATGCATGCAGGTGTTTACAGAGCAAATCTGTTTCACTACCTTTCTCTTATCTTAATGAAGATGCATTTAATAATAAAAGATCCATCTTCCACTATGATAGCTATGACATGTTCTTAAGTAGAATTTATTTACAAGGAATTAATCTTTGCCAAAATTCAAAAGAGATGGACTTAATGAAGTATTATGACTCTCTCGAAATAATTATTTCAAATTCACTGCAGTATTTTTATTTTACTGCCCCTTGCTGATACACATTTTTAGTTGCTTCTAACTGCCTGAAGTTGACTTCCTAATCTATAGAATGGATCCAATGTCATTTCTGCTAAAATGAAGGAATGTTCTAATCTGACACAGCTACCAAAATGAATCAGCTGTATTTACTGATTACCTGCACTGGTAGTCAATCAATAATCTTGCTTGCTTTGTAGAACATACTTGAGTCTTATACTAACTTAAACTATTTTGTTTCAAGAACACTGTCATTTCTGATATGAACCCAACTTCTGACCAATATCCTTCCATTCACCTTTGAACTCCTCACTGTTTCCCATACCAGAGTTCTTAGTAAATCTTATCTTCCAGAACTTCTCTCATACCATAATCTCCTTCCACAGTAACCTTCTCCTCCTCATCAGCCCTCCCAGAATCCGTAGATTAGTCCTATCAACTTCCCCATCTGAATCTTTCTCTAAAAACCTTCCTTCCCACTTTTCCTCAGTACGAATTTCTCTCTATTCCTCACACCTCACTTGCTCCTTAACTCTTGCTCTCTATATCTGGACAATACTATCGCTGTTGCCCTCCTCTTCCAGTTTCAGGGTGGCAATTACCCCATGACTTTACTTCCTCTCTGCTTACACTCCATATTTTCTAGCCCAAATATTCCTCCAAATATATAACTAACATGTTAAAAAAAAAAAAAAAAAAAGGCAAACCATGATAGCACACAGGATAGCATTAAAAATGGTAAGATAAAAAATTAATTGCTTCTTGGAGGAAGTGTAAAAAGCAGTAATTATGAAAAATATATAGGATGGTTTAGATCTACTGCTTACTAGACTCAAGTATTTATGAATCCTTTGCATTTGTCTTCACAGAAATACTTGATTATGACCATTAGAGTAATTAGATGACATTTCAAGTGAGACTGCACGGATTCTGCTCTCTGTCCAGTTCTACTATAACTGCAAACTAGGAAGATGGAACAAAAATGAAAGAGCTAAGGAGTATATAAAACTGAGCTGAGGTACACACCTGCATTCATTTTGGAGGACAGAATCAGAATTTAAAATAGTAAGTTGAAAAAGACTCTCTAATCTAATTTAAAAGCAGAAAATAAATGGCCAGAAGCAGCCAGACAGCAGGCAAGCTCAATCAGGTATTTACTGTGCCTCATATCCCTTTGCTACTCAAAACTCCAGTTTATTGTTTATCACATCACAACAAACAACTGTGTAATGTTTTTGCAAAAATGAGAAATGTCATTCCAAGCTCTGTTGACAGGAGCGCTCTGCAGTAGTTTGGCTGACTTTGGATACCACAGTTTAAAAACTGTGCAGACTGGACAGTTCCAGTGAGACCAACAAAAATGATAAAAGTTTTTAAAAAGATATAATATATGAGAAAAAAATTAAAAGTATTTGTATTGTTTTTTTCAATAAAAACATGGCTAAGCAGAAGTATGACAGAACTCTTTCAACATATGAAAGATTTTTATACTGGTAAAAAGATGAAGAGAAATCAATTAAACTTGCAGCAAAGATTCAGATAACATCTTAGTAAAAAATATTGAACTATCAGAGGCAAATTGGTAGAAGTCCATCTGTATGGCCTACTACTCTAAGTTACAGAATATCCTCTACTGTATATTCTTAAGAGTATATCAGGAATGGAACTGGATATCATGATTTTTTGAGGCCCCCACTACTCCAAGTAGAAAAACCATGTCTGGCTAAAGGCTGACAAATGCTATAATTGCAACACGACACTCATGCTTGTGGCATTGCGACGGATTTAACTAGAACCAAAAAACAACTGTGCAGTAATAGAAGATCCTGCAGTTATTATTTGAAGCCATAAAAAAAAAGCATGCAAAAAACTGGGCATAGACATTTCACTTTTGCCATTCTCCCCAACTGTCATTCCTCCAAAACACATTAGCTGTTTCATCTTCCCCCATGCACATGTTCCTGTGCAGAAATACCGGAATTTGTGTCAGGAAATCAGAGATTTCCTTCTTACATACCACCACTAAGCAGTATATAAGGGGATGATTAGCCAGCTTCTCTTAAACTGAACAATTTTCAAAAATGTGGAAGGCTAGACATTATTTCCTCAGAATAATCCACATAGAAAATAACATTTACTCTGAAATCTGAGAGGATCATGACAGAAAGTATTTCTCCTAACACCATTAGAAGACATTTGCTTCATATCACTCATCTGGAATTAAATTGAAAGGTAAACTAACTAAAAAGTTGGTTTTTTTAATTTTCTGTTTCAATGCATTGCCAATATGCCTCCTCCAGAAAAACATTTTGCTCATTTTAGAGCTGAGGGAAGGAAAACAAAGGAAGAAAAGTTATTGATGTAATTGTCAAGAGCTGATTCCAAAAGTGACCGTTCCACACAATCAACAAGCATGACTGCATTTTCACCTAAATCAAAGCTATATATCCCTTGAATTTAGCAGATCCTTGATAAAAGCAAGTTTTGCTGCTTGCATGTTTAAATGTTTACACATTTACATGTGGCAGCCAAAGAATTCATGCTTCATCCTTCATAATGTAAACTCAGTGAGATATTGCTCTCCTTGTGCATCCCTGTGTATATGGTATATAAGTATACAATGGGGAAGCACAGTCTGAGACTTCTTCTCCATTGAAGCACTTGGAAAAGGATAGTATCATGAGAGTGTATTTCTTGTGTCAGGCTGCCTATTTCTTTAATAATCCCTTTTCACTTATTGAAGCTGTTTCCTTTAACAACTACTTGTTCTATATATCCTTAAGGAAATTGTAAGAAAAAAAAAGGAAATGTTTTAATTACTTTCTTTAGCCAGATTTCTGTATTTCATATTTATTTATTTAGATGTTATGATTGCTATAACTTTAAGAGCCCAAGTAGCAGCAAGCCTCCAAATATTTCTAAGACATCCTAAAGTAGTTCACATACTAAAAATTAACTCTGCTCATATTGTAGATCTGAATAAAGTATCTTGCTGTATCTGTACACATTTACAAACACTTTTGGATAGAGCTCACATAACTAGACTGAAACATTTAACATGCTCAGCTCTTACACAGGCCTTAGAATATATTTTTCTTTACATTACTAATAGCAGCTAAAATTACTAGTTTTATTATAAACCAATTTAAAATTTGCTTTTAAAAGATATTTTACTCAAAGTATTTCATTAAGCTTTGAAACTAATTCCAAAAAGATTAATACAATGATGACCTCATACAATGAGTCCCTTCATTGGACTCCCTCTTAAGAAAATGTTCCATCTAAGCATTGTTTTGCAAAATATCCTCATGTAAACACTAGTTAAATTACAGTCTTTTCAGATCTTTTTCATCAAGTGTACTTAGAAAAATTTGATTTTTCTCAGAAAATGTTTTTTTTCGATGTTGTAGTTTGAATTCTATGAAGTCTTCTAACTAATTACCTCATGTCATTTCAATCAACTTACTTTTAGTGTCCTAGATGGAAAATAGAAGAAAAGTCATCAATTTTGCATCATGAGCCAGCAAACAGGTCAGGCAAAGTATATTAATACTCTTTTCCTGATAAGAACACACTTGGTAACATCACCTCAGTAATATTAAAACACTAAAAGCTGTATTCAAATAGTAGACTTATGACAAAAATCACATACACACAAAAAATGAATAAAAACAAGGGCAAAACAATCTGTATATATATACTGTACCTGTACTCTTGCAGGAGAACTTCGTTTTTTTATCACACAACCGTATAGTTCCATTACAGCCTTTTTCATCACTACCATCTTCACAGTCCTTTTCTCCATCACAGCGCCACAACTCAGGAACACAGTTGCCATCAGGACTGCACTGAAATTCCTTCCCATTGCATCTTCCAGGAGATGGAGTTTCTTAGAAAAAATAAGAATTACATCAAAGAATTTGCTCACGATTTTTTTCTCTTTCAGCTCTACAATGACACAGACATACACATGTACTTCTCTAGCCTCACCTTTGCATAGTGAATATTCTAAGTTAAAGACAGAATAAGTAGGAAGTGGACCCTACATGCTGACACAAGTGGATCTTTAGGTCAACAGAACGGTTCTTAGGCCACTCATATTCCATGTTCTCCCCTGCTCCAGCTTCTCATCCCTTCTCCGTTCTGACCAAAGAGAAAACCACAGTCCCCAAGTGTAACACTCAACATTCACTATTCCTTCCTAACTCATTACTTCAACACAAGCTCCAGACAAGCTCTCTCTTAACCTGCTCACTCCTGTCACTCCCCCTTCACCACTGGCTCAAGGTAAATACCACATTTTTTACATAGCTGTCAGACAAGGATGAATTTGGGGATGTAAGGAAGACCAAGGCTGATGAAATTTTTCTGGTGCTGTGAAAGCCCTTCCTCTCTGCCTTGAGATACATTCCCCTCCTTCTTCTCCCTCCTCCACTTTTCCAACAAACTCCATCTCCTACTTCATAAAATATAACAGGTGTCAAGGAATGCTTCTTTCTGGCAGAAATCAGAACGGTCATACCTCTACTCCAAATTATGTAAGAGTTCTGACCTCCCACACCTGCCAGACTCATGCTGTCACAGCACGACAGACAAGCTGCAGCCTTCCCAAATTCCATAGCAACAAAAATAAATTCAGTGCAGCTACAGAATCAGTCTTCAATGTTTTGAAGAACAATAATTATGTGATTTAAATTATTCATAATATATTTAATTATCTTATCTATTTTCAAGATGTCCTTTTCAATTTTGCTCTTGCCCCCAGTTTGCTAGATAAACTATTACCATTATGTCTACTATTCATAACATACGAATGATGGTTAAATGTATTTTAAAGCAATGATAAAGTTGTACAGTCCAACTGTTTGTACCAAAAAGCATTATTTGAATAAATGTTTCTAGTACTGGCTACAACCATTTTTTTATTAAAAGTCACCTTGCTATTTCCTAAATGATTTGCATTCTTGCATTCAATCGTAAGTGAAGAAAAGACACTGTTCCTGGACAAGTGTACATCATGTAGCAGAACAGGCCACCAGAGATGTATGAGCTAACTCTGACTGTGGCAAATGATGCTGTTTCACAGACTGTGACTCAAATCCCAGAATAACACGGTATCATATAAAAAGGTGGAGTGGGACTTAAAGCTCTGAGATGGCAGTGCATGGGGGCAGGTTAACGGTTGTGTTCCAGACTAATTTTTTTTATGCAGATAAGTAATAGTAAATTTTGTAAACATAAAAACTAAGACTTTTGCACTACTCATGCACAGCATTCTGCCGATTCGTCTGTTTGTATGAGGTCTGCAGATAAGATTTAGAATGCCAATTCATGGAATAAGGTCGATAAAATTGAGTACAATTACTTTGTTATGCGAAAAATCACTATGAGAAAACTACGAGGGAAAAATATTCCCTCATTCTTTTCTGCTTATTCTTTATCCTTTGCCACAACTACCCTCCTCTTCTTTCCCCACCCAAATAAATAGAAGGTATGGCATTTGAATGGGACTTTATTTTGTTAAAACATGTTTCAGTTTAATCTTCATGTTTAATGTTTCAGTTACACTATCAAAAAAATTTTTTTTAATCACATGTATATGAGAGGGTTACTGTGTAAAAATACTGGAAAAAAAAAAAAAGCAGTAACTTAAGGAATGTTGCTTGCTGGCTCTTTATCCAAGTAGCATGTACCTCTATTAAAAGGACAAAAATCACGTTCAGCATATTTCAGTAAAGTAAAACTATGGAATTTATCTCAGTATAATATCCATTTTGGTTTCAAATACATCATTCTTCTATGGTATGCTTCTGTATTGTCATATTACATCTGAAATTTTCAAAGCTTGTTGTAAAATGTATTAACCAAATTCCTTCCAGTACCCTGTTCCAACAAGGTCCTGAAAGCAACCTTCCTCTTAAATCATAAAATGCAGCAATGTAAACTGCCTCTTCCCAGCCACCACTCTGTTCTATTCCTACTTCCACTATAATCACCTTCTCTACCAATTACTCTGTGTAATACTTCTGTGTCCAAATAAAAGGCAGATTTCCATAGAGAATAAAAGGCAGAGGAGACTACATGGGCAAATTTCTCAGTTGCCTGAACAGGTTTAGAGGGGGAGAGAAAGACTGGCAACTTTGAACAGTTAAATGATAAAAGGAAGTTTGGAGACTATCTGTGCCAAGGGAAAGAAGAAAAATGCTTAAGTTATCCTAGGTGGGTTCCAACGGGTCTATTAAAAATATAACTGAAATATGATTTGTAAGTAAGACGACTGGACAGTTATTTAAATCAATTATGAATACTACCAGCCCTATACAACTGTACACTGTAATTTGTAGTTAGGGACTAACACGCTTCATGGCTATCTGAAATAGAAAGAAACACAATATCCAGCCTGTATATCTGTCTCTAAATGTGTCCTCTGAGGTTTCTGGAACCTAGTTCCCTTCTTTATATACTGATGGAAGACTTAGGGATGCTCTGAGGGATGTGCATTTTAAAAGGGATGCACTGAGCTTTATATATTTTCCATTCCAACTTTTACCAAGGTTAAAAGAGTTTTCTCTTTTCCACTCACTGAAGAATGTATTCATAATAAAGTACTAAAATGTAGGAAAAATAGCTAACCTTCCTTGGTGCAGTTTGTTTTGGTTTCATCACTGTAATCTCCACAGTCGTTGTCACCATCACATGCCCAGTGACCTGGGATACATCTGCCACTATAACATCTGAACTGATTGGCAGAACATGAGTGAATACAGCCTAATTCGTCACTCCCATCACCACAGTCGTCATCTGTGAATATTATTTATATAAATATTTTTTTAAAGGTTTAAAAGACAAAAAGACTGAATAAAATATCTCAGGACAAACAAGGTATTGCTGAAAAGACTACAGAAAAATAATGTGCAGGAAATGGAATAGCATGGGTTTTTTTTATTCCCCACTGGATTAGAGTAACTTTGTAATATAAGCAATTTCTTAACCCTATCTTAACAATAGCACTGTCTGTCAATAGCAGCTCTGTCATTTTGGGTAGCCTAACCCCTTATTCTATCACAGATACCGGTAAGCACTAGAAGGCTCTGGATTTTCTTCTCTTCTTCAGTCATCTGTGACTACACAGGCTCCCAAATACAGTAGCTTTGTTTTAGTCCCAGTGATTCAAGCTTCATATAACCCAAAATGAAAACCTGATGTCAGAATGTCTTTGCAGTAGTATTACAAGAGTTGCTTCTATGCACTTGCAAACAGTATAAGTTGGAGAGAGACAGCGCACACAAATAAGGGTGGAATGTAGTTTCTCATTACTTTAACATTGTAGTCATTACAACAATCTTAAGGCGATTCCCATAATTTGATTATGATTGCCAAGGAATGGAGAAGATAAGTATGTTAGATAAACACTAAAGAGTCGCCTTGCTTTCAGCAAGCATACTGTGATAATTTGGGGAATCTCTCCGTTTACAGCTGTAAATTCCTGTCATTGTCATAAAATTATAGTAATATTGAATGCTGTAGTGGATGTAGAACCAACTCAGTATTATTAGAACTGGCATGACATTTCTCCCACATCACAAGCTCTGGGAAAACATTAATATGAACAGCTGTCATTCAAATATGCACTCCTTAGGACAAAAGAAGTATCTACACTGTAAGGCCTTCTCCACCTTCCATATGGAGGGATGCTGTTTAAGTGGAACTTGCCCACAAACAATGAAAACACTATGTATTGCCCCTGGAATGGTTTTGTTTTCTAAAAGTAGGAAATACTTTCATAAGTAATCTTTTTTTTTTTATAATCAAGCATTACATCATACTTCATTCTACAGAATATACCATTTGCAACTATTTCCATATCCACCGCATCATTCCTCATATGCAGCCTCAATTTTGCAATTCTCAAAATTAGGTCAGCAATTTAAAACTATTATATTTATTCTCTGACCCGTTACAAGCCAAACTGATAATATCAGTCTCAGAAGAAAAGAATGAGTATCAAAACAACATTTACCTAATATTCACCATATTAGTTTCAGATATCAAACACTTGGTACTTGCCTGAATCACAGAGCCATTTGCTGCTAATGCATCTTCCATTTTTGCATATAAATTGAGTTAGTGGCTCACAGGTTGGAAACTCTGTGGAAGTATTCAAAAGAAACACAGTAATGCTTTAATGTGTATTGTCTTTATTAATACTGCTCCACCCTCCTATATGTATAAATTACACAAATAAAATGTATTGCATCAAACATTCACACCTGCCAGAGACTTAGCTGGAGAGGAAGAAAAGGAATGAGATGAAAAACAAAGGATAAAAGGGCTTTTAACTGTAAATACAAGTCCAAACCCTGTCCTTTATTAATCTGAACTGCTGAAATGCATGCTTCTGCATCATATGACATGGTCCTAGACTCCAGTCACATCAAGGCTTTCTTTGCTATTAAGCATCCTAATATTTATGACCAATTATAGCTTGATGATTAACAGAGGCACTGTATTTTCAATAAATTTATTTTTCAAAAAATGTTCTGTAATTGCAATAAAACTACCAGTAAAACACAGGAGACTATAGAAGACTATAAAATGAGAAGGTTAAGCAGCAAGTGAAAGAACAGTCGACAAATAAAGTTAATGTGCATTGATGTAACAAAATCCAGAATTAAAAAGTCAGTATTTACAATCATGTCTTACATGGATTCCAGTAAAAAATAGTAGAAAATAGACATTATCATTCAGAAAGTACAGGCTTATCTATAATACACATAGTGTTTTATTTTATTTTTATAAATGTCTAATATGCTTCTGCTTAAAAGAATTTTTTTCTGCACAGACTTTTCATGAAATCAACTGGGTAACTACGTATGTGCACTCATGCTAATAAAAATACTCAACAGAGCTTGCATCCATTCAGTTTTGAAAATATGAGATCTGCTTCACTGAACATGGAAATTCACACAAACCAATCTGAAAGTCTGACTTGATTCAAATGGGTAAGTCACATGCCTAAATTCTCTATACAGACCTTCCAGAGAATAATATGCTCCTCAGTAACTGTTAAAACACCTAATGCAAACCAAAGACAACAATATGAACAATCCTCTTGCACTGTAGCCTAAGGAGTAGTTTCTCCTTCACTGAAGAATTTCAGATTGGAAATCCCTAGGTACTACACCCTAAATGCAACAGAAAAAACTATCCGAAATGATGCATAATCCTGGCAGCTACACCAGAACTGCCCAAGATTAGAACAGGTCTCTCAATGATATTGCTCATGGTGTTTTCCTGTCTACATTGAGTTGTTGTAGTGTTGTTTCAAAGTCAACATAACGCCAAATTTCACAAAGAGTTTGAGAATTGGCCCGTGTAGTCATTCAGTACCAAAGGGTTTTACTCAAACTTCTAAAACATGCCACATAAACACAACTTTTCCTTATGACAAGTACTGAAATATTTAGTCAATGAACTTCTGCACTTGCATTTGCTGCTTCTTGCGGCCTTTTGTGCAGAAAATGTTTTACAGTACTAATTCAGGAGTTACTATTTTTTAAGGAAGCTCAGGGGAACTCCTTGGCTTAAATGAAGCAACAAACCAGCTGCATCAAATGGTAGAATTTAGAGCTCACCAAGAACACCGTGAGACTGAAGGGATTATTCTTCTGCTTCAGCAGATGAAAAGGGTGGGAAGAAAAGTTAATATCACCACCAACAACGGTTTTTCAATCACTCCCCAAAATGTTTGTGGGGGGCCGGGGGTGGTGGGAGGGAAGGCATTCATCAAAAGAAGGCTCTTTCTCTTGGGGGAACACATTGCAATGACAACTAAAAATCTATCCTGAGTCAAGTAACATAGGTCAGCAAATGAGATGGTATTTAGTTATGCATATGCCTTATGTGTTTCAAGCAATGATGAAAGCTATTTTTAATTTGGCCTTTCAGTTGTTCATTAATTTTTCTACAAATCAAATTTAACTCATGTATTAAATCTTTTTTTCCTCCTTTTTCATATACAAACACCTTCATGACTTTATTTTCTTTATGTTCATCTGTCTATGTAAGACCCGTATAAAGAGACAGAAACTAATTAAAATGAATTGTGATGTACTATTGCTATGACAATGATTTACTTGGAAGTTACTTAAGACCAAAAGCACATCTTCCTTTTCACCTTCATGGAGACATTCTGATTCCATCTTTTTTCCTTTCCCTTTACTGTCCATATTTTTTGACTTACTTTGCACCTTGGCAATTTCAGCTTTGTTTTTATTGATCTGAGCTAGAGCAAAAGACTTTCAGTTTTCAATGACCCTGATTCATTGCTCCCCCTCTAAATTTTCTTCAGGGATTCTGTCTTTGTCATCTTCATATGACACCCAATATATATCAGCGTTACACAAGGAGTCGGTCTCCCAGCTAAGATTTTACAATTTTGTGACAAGCATGCATGTGAGCGTGCGCGCACTGCTTCCCATTAACCTCTTCAGATTTGCTATGTAGGCCACCTTTTAGTATGCCAGGAACTAGACATACTCTGAAAGACAAATTCCACATGAAAGCATAAGACAGATAATTCTAAGAAAATTATGGGCAGCAGAAATAATTAAGCCAGATTTCTATACCCTCACGCACACATCCCTCTTCTCACGATTCTCAGCCCACCATAGAGCCCACGCAGAGACCTCTGCAGTACCTCTCTTTGCTTCTCAGAGCTCTACTCCTGCATCCTAGAGGACCGACACAATACTCCCCCTCACTCTCCCTATGGCCTCCCCAATTCTCCTTTCCTATTTCACAACAGAGACACATGTCCTGTAGCTGATTCACAGACACCTCTGCACTGATTACCAGATTCCTGCTGATTACCAGCAGACAGACAAAATAAGAAAGGTGATTCCTGAGCTCTCAGTGAAGTCTCTCTATTAGCATGGAACCCCCTAATGTAGGTTCTCTCCACTATCCAGTTGTCCTGTAAAACCTCCATTGCTTTGAGACTTCTTTTGTCCTTTGGTTATTGAGTGTAAATGGTATGACAGAGAGAACTGATAGACAGATGGACATGATCATAAATCCTGTTTCCTTTAGAAAAGTAAGAGAAAATATAGAGTGTTTATTTTCAGCTCTCCTTCAGAATTGCTATGCTTCTAAACAAATGTGTTTTTATCTTAAGAAATAGTATGTGCAATAAAATACTAGCATCAGCCTTCTGGTCCTGCTGTAAACAGCTGTAAACAGGCAAAAGTATACATAAGCTTTTGAATTAATAGAAAGAGCCAAAGTTATTTACAGCTGAAGACTGGTTCAGTCAAAAATGAAGGATTTGTAATGGTAACAAAAAGTAAACCATGATTTTATTTTTAAAACAACTACTGGATACAACTAGAATTATAAACGGTTTCATAGAACAGTAGTGAATAGCTAAATATTTTTGTTAGTAACAATGCCATTAGCATGCTCTAGCTAGCACGAAATCATGAGGCAGAATGAAAAAAAATGAAATATTAGACATATTTGTACATCCACAGTGCTTGAGAATAAAACAAGATTATAAAATAATAGAACATATGTAAAGTCTTGCCAAACTGAAATACAAACATCAGGTAAAATAAATGCTGATTAGATGACCGCAAGGAAAATTCAAGGTCTGCTCACAGGATACTATAAGAAAAACATACAAGTTACAAAGATGACATTGAGATCTATAAATTGATAAGCTGTCCAAGGAACACAAAGGACAGCTAGTCGGATAAACTATTGTCATACACAGAATGTAATTTTTGAGATTTTAAAATACAGTGAGTCTACTGGGATCACCTATTCTATCTCTGTATATAACTGGCAACAAGAGTTATTTGATTTGGATTGCAGCAATTAGAAATCTGCCTTAATGATATTCTCATTTTCACTCACAAAATGATTTTGATTTTGTCAAATGTCATCTATTCTGAAGTAATTGATCAGAGTTGTCAATATCAAATTAGATTTCTTTTTTTCTTGTTTAAATCACTAGGGAAAGAAGAAAGAAGAAGAAAGTAATGAGAAATAAGAAAGGTGAAAGCAGGTGAATACTCCAGGAAGAGTAACAACTACTTACACTTAGAAATCCTGAAAAATCTTGAAGGCAGTTATAAAAGAAGAAGATGCTGAAAATTACAGACGGCCTTAAAAAGTAACAATGTAAGGCTGACTAATAGGCATTAGCTGGTTGCCAGTCATGAATAACTTATAATTAAACAATCTTAAGTGCCTTGGGATCAACGGAATTTACAGGTTGGACCCTACGCACTGCCTTCCACAGATTCGCTGGTAGCTAAGGTGCTGCAGGTTTATGTTTAGAAAGCACAGGACATCGTGATCTCAGCCTGCGACTTCCATTTATGTATTTACTTTCTAGGTGATTCATCCTTGCTTTCCACTGAAAGGGCTTCACAACTATTAATATTTTTGCAGAACAACTGTTATTAGTAATAGAACTCTAATAACTCTAATAAAAAGGTTTACAGCAGTAAGAAGTTTCAGAAAAGCAAATAAAGTAACATTTTATTGAATACATTGCTTTCACACATTTTGATTTTATTTTGATCTTTAATAGTGAATCAAGCTAAAATATCACCTATATCTGAGAAGAATCCAGGTTCAACTGCTAAGTATCCTAACAAACACACTTCATATTTTAACCTTCTTATGCAACAAACTCTCACCCCCTGCCTACATGATTGATGCTACTAAAATATTCACTCTGCATTCTTTCTTGGAAACACTTGAAAAGTCGTTTCACAAACATATCCTCCTATACGGCAGCATACACACTAACTCGTATTAATGTCTTATTTACCAGTTCTTTCTTACTTACTAATTCATATTAGGAAGTCAAATAGTATCACAAATATTACCTTGTAAACAGGAAACGCTGATAAAATATTTTGCAGACAGTTCACTGATCTCCCTGCTCTCAGACTCACAACAGTTACCTTTCAAACAGATGAAAGCAGTCCTGTTGACTTACAAAAACCTAAATTGCTTGGAACCAGCTGATTTAGAGAGTGCATCTCTTTTTGTGATAGCTCAGTAATGCAGCAATCAGCAGAGATGCCCATAAAAAATATCTTGAGATATTACCAAGAATAACTCCATTTTCTGCAAAATACCATCACCAAATACCCTTCTGTTCAGATGCGAAGCAGCCTGATTTTATTGACATCCAGAATATGCTGAGGGGACCCATGTCAAGAGGTATGTGGCTGAGACAAAGATCAATTTATGAGGAGTGACAATATTTGATAATGGGTTGTAAATTAGCGGAAGTATTAAGCTGACTGAATTGCATATTTGGTATTGTAGTGAAATTTGGCATTGATGGAATAGGTAGCCTTTGTTTTGGATTTATTTATTAATCAAAATCCATCTTTCATTTCAGAAAGAATATTATCAGTTCATTTAAGACGAAAAAGACCTCTCAGACTTCTATTGGTCAGTTCACATGAAGAGAGATCCTTATATGTGTTTGTCCTTTTACACAGTAATTTTACTTTTTTCCAGGAGGAAATTTATGTACTTACCACAGGATGTCATTTCATCTGTTTCATCGCCACAGTCATTTTCCCTGTCACACAGCCACGATGTTGGAATACAGCGTCCATTCCCACAAGAAAATTGGTCAGCCTGACATGTTCTTGCTGTCAAGACAAAACACTCCAAAAATGCAAGGGAAGTGGACTAAATCTGTTAGGTCACTCAGTGCATGTCTGTACATAGAAGCTGTAAGTCCAGAGGGTGTCTGCTGGCCTGGCTGCTCATTATACCTGACCTGACAGCATCACCCACTTCCTTTGATTTCAGACAAAACTGAGGTAATCTACAGGACTGTGCCCTAGCCCTGTACTTTATAATTCTTAATGATTTCTTTAGCAAATGACAAACTGAAGTTTTATATGTAATTATACAAAATCAGGTGATGAAAGAGCATTAGTGCTTGATAAAATGACATAAATGCTACAGATGAAGTAAACAAAAATCATGGCATAAAAATACCTAGGCTACAACAGGAATCTTAACTCACTCTTATTTGTGTAGCTTCTCTTTTATAACATAAACAATGATCTAGTTACATTCACATTTAGACTGAAAAATTATAATATAACATATGAGTGCAATGTGCCTGGCCACACCGTTCTTGCAATCTTTGCTTTCGAAAGTATGCGACGGTAACTATCCATTAAAGTAAAGGATATACGGTCTTTCTTCTGCAGAAATAAAGACCACTAAAAGAGATTATACTATGTAACCACAAATGATTTTAGAAGACAATGAATAGTAAAACTTGAATAAAAATCTACCTGACATAAAGCTGACACTACTTATGGTTGTTTTTATTCAAGATGTCAGCCCATAACTACAAGGTCAGTGATAGTGACATAGATTTTGATTAAAAATTTAAGCTTTTGAAGTTTGTCTATTCATATGTGAGTTCCACACTTAAAAAAAAAAAAAGATGAATATATTAGAAATTCCAGTAATAAAAGAATATTTTTTCCATTTCCTGTTATAAATTAACATTTTTCTTTTTCTTCCCAGAAACAGCCCAAAATATGCGAATATAAATGTAAAATCGTTCAAAGAAAAATTTTTTTTTTTTAACATCAGTAGAGTTTGCCACTGGAGGAACAAAGGAAAAAAAAGGAATACAAAATTCAACCCACAGCCAACTACAATACAGATGCAAAATATGATCTTCAAATAAGACTTATTCTATGGACATACAGTTGAATATCAAAGGATATCAAGATTTATTAAAATTTGCAATAACACTGTAGAGGTGATATAGACTCAATAGGTCTGTATCTGTGCTAGAGGGTTTTTTAGCCCATCCACACAAGTAACAACCAGCGAACAGGTTATTATATATATGAAATTTTAAATCAAGGAATATGAGTTCAGGGAATATTTTAATACACAAATGTATACTACCTATCACTGTATTTCTGTTAAAAAGAGACATGAGTTAGCCTGTATATTAGCTTGTGTATCTCGTATATCAGACATTTAATGATTGTTTAGTGTAGTCTACTGACCAGCCCTAAATATCACTTCCCTACATGCAAAGGACAGATTTGGAACTCCAAGATTTATTGTAGTGGAATCAGCAAACTGTCTTGGTCTTGAAATTTCCTTAAAAATCCAATATACAACCAATAAATTACAGACACCAAACAATTTCCAAGGTACCAAGGGGAAATTGAATAAATAATTATACTTTTGTCAGCATAAAACAAAATTTACTACTGAGATGGCACTCATCACAGCATGTTAACAAACAAAATTCTAACTGCCAATAAAGATTTAGCAGGGACAAATCTGCACCCAAGCAGTGCTTTGACAGTCAACCCATATGGATAGATTAAGTGCTAAATTAATTCAGAAAGCACAGTCAAGCACAAGGCTTAAGTAAAATATAATTTGCATTCCAGCCTTAGTAGCAACAAAATATGAATTAGTTTAAAATGGCAATAATCAGATTACTAGTAGCAGACTTGTTCAGTTCAGTTCAAAGCAGATTTGAATTGTTTATTGAACTGAAGTTAGGAAAGTATGCACAGCCAAGTAAAGTTTTTACCTGCACAGGTTTTATTTGATTCATCTTCATTATTACCACAGTCATTAGCTCCATCACAAAGCCACCTCTTGGGAATGCAGCGATTATTCTGGCACTTGAATTGATCATCAGGACAACTATGATTGACTGAGGGGAGAAGGGAGGGGGAAAAAAAAAGCTTTTCCTAAGAACATAATCAGAGAAAAGCAGCTGAAAAAAATACAATGAATGTATTTACTGGTGATGTAGTTAGTATGATTAGCCAGTATTTATAATCACCATGATAGAGAAAATATTCAGCAATCCAGTCTTGAAGGATAGGATAAGATATGTAGCAGGATTTTACAAGTACAGATAAAAAGATGTCTAACGGACATGGATAAAACTCCAGTTCCCAAAGGTTTAACAGAATGCAAGGTATCACCCTGTGTGTCTCACATATATTATCAATTAAACCCATAAGTTTAACATTATTTGAGTTATACCAGTTAATACTACCTGAAAATACAATCATAACCATCCAAAAATTTTGTTTTGTTTTGTTTTTTTGGAGGATAGAGATGGAGATTTACAGTTCAAAACTTCAGGTGAAAAGCACTGCATATAAACAATAGAGATGTGAACCATGAACTAGTTTAGTCCTAACAAACCCCATAGACTAATATTTCAATTGTTCATTCCAACAACATTATAATATATATATATACACACATATTCCTGCAATTCTGTAACTCAGAATGCCGATATGCCTTGAACAAGCAATTAAATTACAGCAATTTACTCAGACAAAATGTAGGTGTATGTGCATGTGTGTTTATAAACATATACAAATAATCTGTCAGCAAAGGAACTACCATGATTTAACAGCGTTCACAATTTAGCATGTATCCCCATGCTACCTAGTATCTATTTAATTATTACCTACAATATGCTTATTCGTATCAGTAATATGAGCTTAACTGTAATTATAATAAAACAGCATTGACAAACAACAGACTACTCTTATATGAGAATTAATTTTAAATAGAAGCAAAGAAAATATTAAAGATATTGGCCAAGCCTACAAAACCCCCAAATTTCTTCTTTTATAGATCAAATCTTCAGTAGCTTGTGTGATACAACAGAGCAGCAGCTCCATTATATTTAAGAACAGCAGGCTATCTACCTAACTCCATTTCATCCACTTCATGGATTCATCTAAAATGTGAAAGTCCTTTTTCAACATACTAGCATTTATTTAGTGTGAGAAAGATGTGCTGTTCCAAAATGTAGGAACTGGAACAAGTTTCTCTAAACAAAATCACTGAAGGCTCAGTTTCTAGAAGCTGCACCCACTTCCGTAGCAGTTCTCTATGCACAAGGTTTCACCATTCATCTTTTCCTAAGTGCATTGAATCAGACATGGATTCACATAATACTTCCAAAACTTTACTTATGCTTAAGATGTAACTACAAAGTTTCACATGCTTATTTATGCATGAGATCATATTTGGTCCTTTTCCAACACCTACAAAAAGGAGTTGAAAGATATCTGCATAGGATCATCTTGAGTTGAACAGGAAATATTACATTTTCTTTAGTGTACTTTAATTCAGGTCCTACTCTGGGACAGGTCAGGTCAGGGATGTGTTATTTTTTCCAAGATAAAAAACAAAAATATTGGAATAGAAAAGTAAAAAAAAAAAAGGGGGGGGGTAGAATATTTTAAAAAAATTAATACAGATATGTGCAAAAACACAAACAGTGTTGGATCCATCATTCACCATCAAGTCCACGTTTCTGTTCTGTATAAATAACCTTAGGAATAATAAAAAAAAATCCTTGAAGTAATATATATAAATTGAGAGTAATTTAGTCATAGAGATATGCCGAGACCTTGCTAATATGCTGATATGTGCCATCAACCCATGAATAAAAATATTGAAGGCAGCAAGAATAAAGGCTATTTCACAATAGGTTTAAAATAAAAATAAATCCTTATTGAATTGCAAATGTAGATGACTTAACACTGATCTCTGAGTCATTAAATTAATCAGTTTCTCGATGTCACCATACAATTACTATTTAATGCTAAATAAAACAACAAATATGTCTCCATTTACCCCAAAATGTAATTGTATACACCAAGACTATAAGCAATCTTTAGTGCTAATATGGTTGAATTAACAAAAATGATTTATTTAAACCATATATTATATGCATCTACTTAAGCATGTTCATTTCTGGGTAGCCTATACATGGATGAAGAACGTATCTTTTCCTCAGCAGAAATCACTACCTATTCCTGAAGGCTAGGAAATTTGTTATTTTACTTGTCACTTAAATTAGACTATTTTTAACTTTTCACATAGAGCTAAAATTTTTATCTGGTACAAACACGAGTACTGCAGAACTGTGGTCTAACAAGATTTTTCAGACACTTCTTCATTTAAAAATAAAGAAGTAGCTCTTTACTAACATATATTTTTTAAGTACTCAAGACAATAAGAACACATTGATCTGAGCTACCTGAGGGCCTGCTCAAATTTCAAGATGAGATCCAAAATAGTCATTATACCTTTGGAATATTAAGTATTTATCTGAATATTCAGAATGACAGCCAGAAGGATTTTTCAAAGTGCATAGAGAGAATACACATTTGCTTTCCATTCATTCAAAATCAAGTCAGTAGATATGTATTTATTAGCAGGGAATGTATATACGGGAGAAGAAAGGCAGCGTTTTTAAAGGGGGGGGGGAGAGAAATGTTAGTATTGGTATGAATCAGAATGTGAGTGTGAAAGCACAAAAGAAACATTTGAGTGGCATGGGTTGATGGCATTTATATCAGCATATTAGCAAGGTCTCAACATATCTATATGCAGCTTCTCAAAAATCCAGATCAGGAAAACAAAGGACAGTCTAAAACCACATTACACGAAGGGCAAACTGAAGTCATTGAGTGATGATGTTGAGAAGATAAAAAGCAGGACTGGTGCCGTAAGACATTCAAATAAAGAGACAAAAGACAATCAGCGTCTGATTCTGAAGGGCATAGAAGAAACATTCAAGAATCAGCACATGGTTGCCAACCTGAGACGGATCCAGGAAATACGATGAGGATTCAATCGTTGGCATCACTTGTCCTCCACATCACTCGCAAATAATACTGGAGAAACTAGATGGACATGTGTCTTATGAGTAACTGAGAATTTGAGAACGTGTATGAGTGAAATCTGTTTTTTGTTTAAAGTAATAATGACCTTCCCCTCTTAAACAGTCTGGGACTAAGCTCTACTACATAAGTAGAAAGTTGCTGCTAAAACATTGCTATTTCCTTAAAGAAGAATGCCATCAAGTTTTCTTTATTTTTATCAATATAAAATGAGGTAAACAGATAAACAAACAGAAATAGAATAACAAAGGGAATAGAGATACAAGTTGCTAAGTGCATAACCAAAATATTATACCACAGTAAGCAAGGATTTGGACAACTTGTCTAATGTTTCTAAAACTGTGCATATTAATTTCAATGACCATATATACCTCTGTTGTTTACTTATGCTGAAAATTTATGTGTCAAAAGGTGAAAATGCAACACACTGTCAAGTACAGTGGGAAAAAGCAGTTATTCAAGAGTGAACAGGCTATCTCACAAACCAGTTTTTCTAACTACCAAATATCATGGAAAGGATGAAGACTTCTGAAAGCACAGAACTTATGTAAATACTGTCAGCTTGTTCTTCCACCTGTACTAAATACACATGCTCTGCTTATTGTATGCTAATGACAAGATCTGAGGTAATACAACAAGAGCAGCAAACTATATACAGTATCATTTCAAACGCTGGCTTAACAAAAATCTCAAGGTCTTTTCCACCTACTTACCCCTCCACAGTTTCTTTTTTAGAAGTTTAACATATATCTGGAAATAAACAGTATTAAAATGAAAGGACACCTTGCTGGCTTATTCCTGACATTTCAGTAGCTTTTATCTTTGACCTTTCTACCTATTCTTCCTATTGGAATTAACATAGAGGGAGTGCGATGCGGATGGCACAAGAACTCTTCATGAGTGTTTTGTGTGGAGGGTGCAAGAACACTGCAAGTAAAGACTAATCGAAGGCAGTAAGGTATTCCAACTCTCATAATACTTAGGAAGCAATCTAGTTTGGAATGTGACTGGAGAAAAAAACAACCCTGTTACTAGCCATCTGATAAAAATTGAAGACTTTTTTTAAAATCTGACTTTAACATTAGAGATATAGAAATTACTTCAGATGGTATTTAAGTTTTTGCCCATATACGTTCACCATATATATTCACTAATATGTTGTGTATTCATAATTGCAAATATTTTAGACTAAGTCAAAAAGAGCTATTTATGTTATTATAGCAACTGAAAGGAGATTACTATTATCATACTAGCTGCTTAAACTGTATTTCACATACAGATTTGGGAATAGATTATGATTTCATTTGTACCTGTATAAATCCTGAGTATTACACACGTTGATCAATGAATTATTCTAAATTACACTAATGGGAATGAGAATCAAGTCAACTATCTATACCAAAAGATTTTCCATTTCATTGTCGTCATTAGTTGAACTCCTTAAATAAGTCTAAGAATTCCTAGTATTCAAGTAAGATGTTAGTAAAAACTACTATTCAAAACAATCAACTGGATTCATGTTTGGAAAAGTACTATAATTTAAATCTGTAAGGACTACTACACGCAGCCACCAAAACATATAAATGCAAGAAGGAAGCAAAACTAATTAGGTAACAGCCATGCAGAAAAGGACCCAAGACTTACCAAGGATCACAAGCTTGGTATGTATCAACAACATCAGACCAATGTGAACCAGGCAAGAATCACCAAAGGATGTATAAATAGGACTGTCATCCATTAGTCACAAACTCCTTCAGCCTAGTCAGCTTCACAAATGCCTCAGCAGAAGTACATATATCCGGTTTTGGACACCCAACCCCAAGAAACAATTGGCAAAGTTCAAAGAGCAATGAAATGTAAAAAACTATCTACTAGGAAAGAGAACAGATGGGGGTTGTTTTGTCTAGAAAAGATAAGAATGAGAGACCATGATAAGAGTTTTTGGACACCCAGAACAATGCTGCACTGCAGAAAAGTATAATCAGTTCTTCATGCCTACAATGGATAGGAAGATAAATATTGTATTTTCATTTTGGCAAAGATTTGGTTTAGATAGATGATCTAATGATAGAGATGGTAAGCACTGAGACATGCCAAGTAGGGAAAGAGATGAGTTTTCACTGCTGCAACTCTAACTTTATTTTAGGCTAAGTAGCTTCCACGAATGACACAGATATCCAATTGGTACGTTTTCTGATTCTTTGTTTCAACATTAGGCCTCCTCTACAGAAAAAAAAACAATACAGCTCCAGTAAAACTGTATTTTTAAATACAAAATACAACTCACTGAAAACTGGAAATGCTTGAGAAAAATACATGAACTGCAAAGGGGAAAAATTTCAAGAAAATTTAACAAAGAAGACAAAACAGGCAATTACCCACGGCGCGTATTCAAGTTTGCCTAAAATACATATAATTCAGGTAACATTAAGTCCTCCAGCTTTTGCAGAAAATGCTTGAATTTATATAGAAGCATTTTCTACAAACAATAACAAGGCACTGTAAGCTAGCATGCCTTTAGTCAAACTTTAATATTCTGGGTTTGTCTAACTTATATGAGTGTCGGTTAAATGATCCTGTGTTTCCAAAGCACCTTAAGACCCTAAGGTGACAAACAAACAGTACATTATCAGTAGTATGTCAGATTCATTTCCACTGACAGGAGGCATACAGAATTGTCTTTCTGAAAAATGTTTTATGATTATTGAGAAGCAAATCCCTTTCTTTGCACATATATCTGGTCCCACTTACCCTCTCTACGATACAGAAGAAAACCAGGGAAGCTTTAAAGCATCTTCTGATCTTGCACTCTACTTTCTTGGACTCTCTTCAAGACTTCAATGCCAACAGTCAATGAAGTGTTTAATAACATTACGCTCAGTAATTGTCTGTTGTGTAGTTAAATCTATTGTCTTCATTTTGCAAGCAATAATTCTGTACGTGCAGGTGACACCAAATTAGGGGACTAGCTGATACACATGAGAACAGAGCTGCCATTCGGAGGGACCTAGACAGGCTGGAGGAAGGGGATCTTATGAAAGTCAACAAGGAAGAATGCAAATAATCCCTGGCATACAGGCTGGGTGCTGGCTCTGTGGAAAAGGACTCGGGGCTCTTGGTTGACAGCAACCTGAACAAGGGCCAGCAGTGCGCCCTGGCAGCAAGGAAGGCCCACAGCACCCTTGGCTCTAACAACAGGAGCACAGCCAGGCGAGGAAAGTGATCATCACCCACATCTAGACTATTACAGTTGTGGGCCCCTGTGACAGTGTGCCTCCTCCCGCCCCCAACCTGACCTTTCACCCGTAACCCTGGTCAAGACCTGACTGCTCAGACAATAACCACCAGTAGCGGTCGTGATGGCTGCATCCGGCTCAAATTGGACTCTGAGGAGACAGATAACAGTACAATAGCCAAGGGCTAATTCAGCATGCGCCAACCAAAATATGGTTGGCATGAAAATATGACTACGAGTCAACCATCTTACCCCACAAACAGGGGACAGCCCAGAGCCCGCTGAGCTCTCCTGCATGGCAGCGGGCTGCATGCCAGGACCTCCCCTTGAGCAGGGACACCTCTCAAGGTTACTCCTCGAGGCTGAGAGATTCCTTACCCGCAACAGATCCTCGGTAAGCGACTAATAGCACGCTGAAACTTTGCAGACTTTGCTAAGTTGCATCTTGGATTAATTGTGTACATGATCCTTTAGACACAAACCGTTGACCAAGTCTGGGACTAAGATTGGATCCAGCTGCGCCCAGACTCCTCTGAGGAGGAGTTTGGAAAGCAAGGGGGTCCACTCTGAACCTCACTACTCAACAGGAGGGTCTCCTTGACGATTCTGTCTAACCCTGTCTTCTATGCAGTAAATAACCGAGTGTACCTTGCCATTGAACCTTGTTAAACCACTGCCTTATTTACCATCGATCTCAGTAAATCATATTGCTGCTTCTCTCTTACGAGTGAAGTGCATCACTCATCCGCAACAGCCCCCCAATACAAGAAAGACATGAATAAACTGGAGTGAGGGCTACCAAGATGGCAGCCCTTCTCTCTTCAGCCTGGAAAAGAGCTTGAGGGGAAAAAAATTATCAACTTTCCCATACCTCTGAAGAGGTTATTGAGTAGACAGAGCCAGGCTCTTCACGGTGGTGCACGATGGGAGGATGAGAGACAACAGACAAGAATTGAAACAATAGACATTCAGACTGGATATAATGAGAAACATTTTCACCATGAGGACAGTCAAGCAGTAGCAGAGGTTGTTCAGACAGTTTGTGCAGTCTCCATCCCTGGAGATTTTCAGGACCTGACTGGATAAAGCCCTTAATAACCTAGTCTGACCTCAAGGCTGATTCTGCTTTTAGAAGAAGCTTGGACTAGAGACCTTCTTAGGCCCCTTCCAACCTGAATTATCCTATGACCCTTGTTAAAAAAAGCACAATAGTGGGAAACAAAGCAAAAATAACTACACTTAAAGAAGTATAAATGACAATATCAAAATCAAAAGATGACTGATGCACTGTTCTTGTACTGTGCTATGAAACCAGCACACAAATGCAATTTAACAGGATTACTATTATTATATACAGGAAAAGAAGCAAATTAAACATTACACGAATTACTTCATGATTATTTCTTTTTTCTGACTTCACTCAGACTTAATATTTAACATAGAAATAGATTATCTTGTTCACAATTTTTAAAATAATTTATGAGGTATGGTTTAAAATGTAAAAGAGTACATACAGCAAACATTCGAATGTTCATCACTGCCATCCAGACAGTCATCATCTCCATCACAGCGCCAGCGATCCTGGATACAGCGCTTATTGTTACACTGAAACTGTTCAGCTTTGCACAGCTGTGGCAGCACTTCTCCAGGTTTAACTAAGAAAAACATCCAAGAAGCCCATATGTTTTATCAGTTTGACAGATACAGAATGCAATACTACCTGTATATAAATAGATACAAATTCTTTTGCTATTACTCTTCAGAATACTTTGTAGTAAACTTCTTATATTTAAAGTAATTCCACCTGAAGCTTGTAGCAACATGCATATCTGAGTGTATGGTTGAGGGAACGTATTTTTAACAAGTTGGAAAACTCAAAACAGAATGCCACTCAAACTGTTTTTTAAATTCATGCTCAGACAACAGACACTAAAAATTGTAAAGTAATTGTAATAGCTCATTGACAATGAGCAGAAAATTTTTTTTACAGATACAGACGAAATTCTGATGCTAGCTAAAGGGCCAGAAAATGATTGCTGAAAAACTGATTCCTGGATCCAAGCAACAACTCAAGACACCTAGATTATGCACTGGTACAGACTCAGCAAAGGAGGAAGGATAAAATTCTACTGAGGTAGAATTAAGTAGCAAGCTACAAGTTTATTGATAAACTCAGGCAGATACATTCCTCAACACAACGTTCAGAATGCTTCATGTGCAAATACAACACATCACTCTATAACCCTGTAAACATCAAAGTCTTTGGAAAGAGCTGGGTATTGAAGTGTTTTGGGAAAAAGCAGGAAACCTGCTTCATTCAGATCTGAAAACATCTAAACTCTTTTCCTAGTGCTTACAATCCATCTTACCAGCAAGAAGTCCACTTTTCAGAATTCTATGCTAAAAATAAATAGTTGTCTTTGGTAACTGTGATGGATCTGCAAGGCATGCATTTGGGTAAAGTTCTCCGTGACTGTGAACTCAATAACATTCAACACATTATGAAATAATTCTTTCACTTTACTCAGCACTACTACAGCTATAGCTGGAGACTGATGTAAAGTTTTACACACTACACTCAAGAAACATATGAATCAATGAGAGAATTCTGAATATATTACAAATATTAAGTCTAAACATTTAGTAAGTTACCTATAGTAAATGTATTATCTGATGAGTTATTACTTTTAATTGAAAATCTCACATTTTGTTATGAACACAAAGATCTTTTACCAGTGTTTCAATGAAGACATCCAAGGAATAGATGCAAGAAAGAGAATGCAAGATTTGAATCATCTATGTCAGGACTTATTATATATAAAAATATCTGCTTGACATGTTTTATGAACAGTTTCAGCACGAGCACTTGCTATGCCAGATTTCAATTTAAAATATTTAGTCCATGTAGTATTCTGAAACCAGTTAATATTGATTGACATTTTTTGACATTTCTGATATTCTATAAAATACAAAGGAGGCCTGTGAAGTATTTCAGTGTTTTATCATATCAGACATCATGAAACATTTTCCAATGCATTTCCATGCTCAAATATTATACACTTAATATTTTGTCTTTTTTAAATCCTTACTACATTTAACAATCTGTCTTCAATTAGAAAGTTTATTCAAGGAATAGCTGTTTGTCCTACAGAACTACAAAAAGCCTCTAGGAGATTTCATGTTTTTGTTTTATTTTCAGATCTAACTTTATCCCTTTACAGCAATATCAACCTAGATATTCATTAAAAAGTCTTACTCATGCAGGTTGTATTGTTTTCCTCCAAAAGCTGATTATCAGCACAGGCACAAACTCTGCCTCCAGGAATGGCTAAACAAAGAGTGCTGCAGCCTCCATTATTAACACGACACGCATTATCACCTGTAAAAGTGAAAGAGCAACTTTAAAACTAACAGCCATGCTAAAAGAAGAAGGTATTTTGAGAATGCAAGAACATTAAAAAAAAAAAAAAACTTTCTACAATTATTTTCTGTTTTAGAGAACATCATTCCTGTAGTTTGGTTCCCACAGGTTGTAACACTACCATAAGGTTTTAGTTACAGGTTGCAATAACTTGTAAAAATAAAAAAAACAATTTCAGCATCAGCTCACAACATTCTTGCCCACATGAGGAATGAGAAGAATAAATATTACAAAATATTTAACATGACCCAGCTACACATGCTGAAAGACCACCATGTATGTAGTAGTAAGAAATATTGGTGGGGGGTCAGGGAGAAATAGTCTGATGTCTATATTCTGCAGCTACACAAGTTAAAATAATCTGACCGCACAAGGCAGACTAAGAAAAAAACAAAAAAGAAACAAAAATTAAAAATGTAATCAGTTCTATGGCAGACAAGAACACCAGGCAGCTATTCCACTACTCTTCTCTGAATCCATCTGCTATTTCCTTGCCTTCTTTTCCTCTGTCGATGTTTCTTCCCCAAAGCCCTGTGTTGTTCACATGAAGATACTGACAGTTGTCAAACATTTCTATCATCTGTCAGGGGCTGCTGCATCCTCGCCACCTCATTTCTTGGACAAGCGTATTTACAACCAAAGCCCACTGAAGCAAAAGTTACAATTTCCGTTTATGTCACTTTGGTCACGACCTAATTGCGGAGATACACACTGCCAAGGGCACTCCACTTCTCATGATCAAAGCTCTGTGAATTCCAGGAGTTTGTGTTAATTAACTATGCATGTCCAGGCAAGGTACAAAACTTCAGAATCTCAAGTCTGCTGAGTCTTAAAAATAGAACTACTCTCTGATCTTCTTGTCCAAGTATAAAACAGGTGTTCTTTCCTCTGCTCCTCCTTTTAGGTCCACAAAACATTAACTGACTTCCTGGGTTAAAATAAATTCTATGTGATCTCCTCCTCTCAGCACAACCACTTATTTTTTCCACAGAAAAGTTTCTCGTAGAGCTAGCAGCAAAGACACATATCAAACAGTTCTATCCTGTCAGAGCTATACTTGCATGCTCAGAGAAACATGTGCACATTTTTAAATGAAAATCAGATAACCAGCAAATATTTAAAAATTTTCAAAACATCAGCATTTTCTAATTTTAAGATGTACCTCCATATACCTTAGCATACAGTCCTTCAGCACTCCGTAATAACTTACTCCCAGACTTTTATTTGACCCATCATACATCACATCTCAGAAGCAAATGTGTCCTACACTCCATTAACACCCCACTGAACATTCAAATAAGCTTGTGTAAAACAATACAGCCTGTTAGATTAGAGGGGCAATGGCCCGGGAAAAGAAAAATGTAGTGATCTCAGAGATTCACTAAGGGGAAACATGCCGCGACAGCCAGTGCAGAAGACATTTTAGTCTTCTACCTCTGGACTTAGCAGCTGATTTGGGAACTTGCAACAGCTGCATTCATTTTTTAATTTACTTTTTTTTTTTTTAACATAAGGAATTTAAGTACCCAGCGAAGCAGTATAAGCACTAAGTATTTAAAGGAATCACTACATTCTCTCTTAGCAGACACAGCCCACAGTATCGCAAAGTTTTGCTAACTCAAGGGTAGATTTGGGGGCAAATTTTGTCTGAAACAAAAACCAGAAGTTATGTTTTTATGAAACACTGGAAGTAAAAGAGAGTACCTGAAAAGCATCTGTGGTAAGAGATACATTGTCATACAACACTTCACATTGTGATGACCTTGACATAGCACAGTAGTGAACCCATATTACAGTTTATTTTACATATTGAAAAAATATGTTAAAATATGAGAAAGGAGAATATTTCAGCATTACCTCCAAACTCATAAAACCAACTGCAAGATGGCTGCCTGGACCTCCATACTCCATAATGAAATATTAACCTCAGTGGCTTTCTCTGAGAAAGGCTAGCATGATAGAGACTAGTCAGAAGCAGAGGGAAGACTTCATACTTCGGTGTTATAAAGAAAATCACTAAGGGTCTCAGATGGTAAAGTGAGACATTGCAAAAAGCAGTTTTCCCAAGGAGAAACAAACTGGTAGACATACTTTGGGGAAGACAGACACCTTCTCTACCTAAAAGAACATTAACTACATCTATTAACTCTTGAAAGAAACACATATAGTGAACTTGATAATGAAGCATAAAATTGAATAACCCTATATATGCCATTTTATACAATTTGAAAACTTAACTGTGTTTCTCCCCTTTGTAAATCACCAGTCAGTTTTTTTGCAGATAAAACTGATAGACAGAACAAAAGCATTCAAAAAATACTTAGTATGTAAGGTGTATAAACCCCACACATAAGTCTAGGGCTACATATAGGCAAAATATTTAGCCAGTCTATATTGGTAAAATAATCATTATACCTTATTTTCATAGATAAGTGTATTATTTATACACACACACAAATGCCTCTAACAAATATAAAGCATTTTCCCTCTATCTATGAATGCTAAGTATTTTTTTTTCTAGTGTTTTAGTCTATCTACTCTGTACTAGCTTTATCAATTGCTCTGTAAGACACTCATTGACTTAAAAAGGGTAGAGACACAGAGCTTCCAGGTGGTAAGAATGGATGTAAACAAGACACTATATCACATCCAAATCTGAGGGTGAAGACACTGAAAATTCAACTAAGCTTTATGTACAGGGACAAACTACCTATGAATAGGTTCTCTAAATAATAATAATAATAATAATAATAATACACTGGCCATTATAGTTGAGCAAAGCATATTTTAAGTTGTATCTACAGTAAGTAACATTCCCACAAATGCTGACTTTTACATTTTCTTCATTTTTGTTTCACATACAAAACCAAATGTAACAAAACTGCCAATATCTAAGGGGCTCAGGTTTTCTGTAGGAATTGGAAATACTGCTCTACATGTCAAAAATGATAACCCAATAGGCCTGATGTTCTTCTTTTTGAGATCTATATAAATATTAATATTTAACATGGTCAACATTGAAACAGTATTTTATTTACACTATACTCATTCCTGATGTTTAGTTTTATGCTTTTTATCTCTGGTAAACTATGTTTTCACTAGAGAGAGCAAATATTCAAAGCACATGTAAATGCCCCATGCAGTAAACAGGTTCCTAATTTTCTTCAGTGAAATACAATTGTCAATTAACCTGTGTGCTAAGAATTGCATTATCTAAACTTCATCCATGCTGTCCGATGGCCTTTTATCTCATTTCTCTACTGATACAAGTAGCAAGAAGAATGGATATTTCTGCTACCCTCAAAGGCCACCTAGTTTGACTCTGCATAACAGCACCAGGTGCTCTCAGCAGATTAAGTCACATGGTGCCAATGAAGACCAAGATGGGGAAGAAAAGTACGAAAATGAAAAGACAGACAGTATCTATGATCTTATTTGAGAAAAGGTAAATTCGGTATTATCTTCTATGTGCATAAGTCAATGCATATATACACTATCTGTTGTATTTTATATTTTCCTAATATCTCTTTCATGCACATGGTAAGCGGTCATAAAGATTGTGTAAATACACAGAAAAATGCAATTTGGTATAATATTATTACAATTTGTTTTTAATAAGTATGAGATGATCAATTTCAACATCAATAGACTGAAACTCTGAAAAGCATCTTTGTTATGCCATAATCCATCCATGCATTTTTTTTGTTCAGCTGGTATCCTCAAAAATATTAGAAAATTTGAGGGAAAATATCATTTTTTAATAGACCTTTGGAGAAACTGTATTAATTACTTATTAATACCTTGCTGCTTATGCGGATCATAAATCTGGAGCCCAAACAAAGGCGGTCTCTCACTTCTTAGCAGTGTCACATTCCTTGTAACCAGATCCAGCTGGAAAATAGACCCATTCATATAATCTGTCCAGTAAATATAGTTTCCATGATGTGACAGTCCAAACGGGTGATTCAGATCTTTTCCATTGTAGACTACCTGCAATTAGTGTTAAATGAGTATTATCAAGTTAAAATGATTATTGATTTTTATTAGCATACACTTCAGAGAGCATAAAATAGGAAAATAACAGAGAGAAGCACTTGTCCCCAAACATACAGATTTTACGCAATAAAAGCAAAGAAAGAGTCGAAAGTTGTGTTATGCACCAACATCAATAGTCAGCTTCAGAATATCTTATATATTCATATTAAGTGGCCCCTGTCAGATAATGCAAAAGAATGTAGGTAACTATGCAATCATTATGTTCGGTAAATATCTACCTTTCTTCCTAGGGATGAGACATGGATGTTTACATAAATTTGCATACTTCTCAACTATATCAGGGGTTTGCCACTTTTAAGATGTTGCTGAAATCCTCTTCTCCAGTAAACACAGATATCAGTCCCATAATATTGGAATGATTTCTACCTGAACTAGACTTTAATTCAGTAATTTTTTTTAAACCAACGGCAAAGAATAGTGTTCATGAGCTGCTTATCCTTGTACAAGAAGTTAAATGCATAGATTGCTTATTTATTTGTTGAAACTTCCTCTCTAATTTGGGTTGTGACAACTATAGAAAAATAAATGCCACAGTTTGTTCCCCAAATCAGACAAACTTTCTTCCACTTTTGGTCAATTAATTTATATAAAATAACAAATTACACCCCAAATCTTGTTTCTATTTTAGTGGCTGCAGGAAAGTTGTAAAACCGTGTCATTGCCATAGCTCCAGTCTCAGGATTCCTGCACAGGAATTGCTACTACCACCACACAGGAGCTGTCTGATAAAGAGAAGCAATTCAAACATATTTGTAATTCATATAGAATGAAAACAAAACTTTAAAATACTGTCAATATTTACCACATGAAAATTACTTTACTTTGAATTATTTAAAAAACAGAAAACAGCAAAACCCTAAAAATTTACTTTTGGAAACCCTGCCTTTATACTTCACCACAGCAGCCGCAGTGGAACCACTCCGTTCCAAACTCCTGCTAGCTAGGCTCTGCGCTTGAACTGACGTCCAACAGTGTATCTACCTCGCCTCTAGGAACAGTGAAGCAGTTTATCAGATTCCTTGCCTTTTCTCTATTTAGAGACACGCACCAAGAGAAGAACAAGAAGATAAAACCACTAAAATACAACTAGGCTGAGGTGCCAAAATAGCATTTTCTTTTGCCTTTCCAATTTTCTTTTGGGGTTTGGATTTCTTTTGTTCAAAACCCCTCATTCCAGTAGCTCATTTTGATAAAAATTAATCCATCAATCAGTCATCCACCAGCTGCTGGTAGAATTCTTGTAAGATTTCCCTTTCCCCCCAAATCTTCACTAAGCAGACACTTAAAGTGTTTAAGTATTAAAAATGCTATTACCCCAGATATTTTTTGACCAGAATATCCTATAATTAACAACAAAGGATTTAATATCAAAAGCAAGTATCTTCTAGTTATTTTTAGCTATGTAAATTTTACACAAATGGCTACACATTTTATTCGAATCACAGGATTACAGCAAAATAACCTTTTTTAAAAAAAGGAACAATTCTGTGACATGCTTTGAAATAAAGCCTGCAAAGAGAGGTTGTTCTTAACATTCACCAGGTCTGAGGGGTGGCAGAAAAAGCAGTTCTCACTAATAGTTAGAGAAGCCTCTCTAAACTAGTGTAATCTACAGCAGCTGCATTTACCTTCTTAGACCTGTTCCAGCAATTCTAGAATTGTAGTATGCAAGGTTTTTTCACCAAAAAAATTCCTGCTCCCAGTGTGCTCATCCCCCTCCCTCCACGATGGGACCAGAGTGGATTTGGGGCAAAAGTAAAAGGACTAAATGTAAAACTTAACAGCTATTATGACAAACCACAACACTGCAGCATTGGAAAAGACTTCACAGCAGATCATCCAGTATAAAGCTTTTTAAAAGCAATATGTGTTTGTACATGGACAAGTCCCAAGGAGGACTGTGTCTACAGTTACTGTTCTCAATATCAGAGATCTGAATATTGGTCCTAGAAAGGCCATCATGCAGAGGGATTCATGAGCAAAGGATAAAAGAGAAATCACAACACACGTATGTTTTGTGACAAAATCCTTACTCAAATGTAAAAGGGCACTTCAACACCTGACATAAAAATCTCAAGTGTCAGGGTCCTAATTTTATGAAGCAGATTCCTCTCATTCCCCAAATTATCAGATTCCGGCTTGAGCTTCAACTGTTTTCCAGATGTCTGTTCCATGCTTGAGCTGAAAGCTAGTACTACTTCTACAAAACAACACACAGCTGCTGTACAGACTTGTAGCTAGGTATGAAAGCAATCAGTAACAACTAAAACAATATCTCTCCTTTATTGACTGGACTTTGCTGAGTCCTTCCCCTCCGCACATTACAACAAATGCTCAAAGAGGGCCTTGAGATTCATGGGAAGCAGCATAACTGGTTAAGCTATATAAAGCCTCTCTCTGGCAGAGCCAAAGGAATGTGTTAAATTTCTTTCTACTGGAAAGCTCTTTGTAGTTTGGTGGCTCAGTCAAAATACAATTCACTGACACATGAGAAAAAACAGATTTAAAAAACTCCCACAAAAATTAACTTCTTTGTCAGTCTCTAAAGTCAAGACAAAAATTTTAATCTACATTATGTTCTCATACGGGAGATCGCCAACGTCACTCTTTTCAACAGAGGTGACACTGAACATGCAGCAGGGTTATCCAGCCTTTAAAAAACTTGTATTTTTAACATAACACAATGAAGTTCAGGGAAAGAGCATGCCTGTTGCAAAACAGCGGTATTTTTCTTTTACCTTTCTGTCAGTTCCATTCAAAAATATCCTTTCAATGTGATCATAATAGGCATCACACCAGTATAATACATTGGCATTATAGTCCAGAGTTAGACCATTTGGCCATAGCATCTTTGATGTTACAAATATCTGCCGACTGTAGCCATCCATCCATGCCTTCTCAATTCTTCCCACACTGTCATCTATTTCATCTTCTTCCCAGTCTGTCCAATACATCCAGCTATGAAATTATAAAAATGAACATTCAGATACCATTTTAACCACCTGAATTATATTCTAAATCTGTAACAAATTTTGCAACTGCATACCCAAAAGTCAGTACAATTTTGTCTTTTGCATGTTTCTTTCCACTGCTATTTCTAAATGGATTACTCTTTATAACATGAGAAAAGTCCCTTTTCGTTAAGTGTCATTTCAGTAGCATCCAGTACACTTGGAAAGTAATGAATTATGTGAATATCAAATGGGTTGACATGAGAAGTGAAAGAATTGTTCGAGGCCTTGTTTAATCACAACAAAATTACGATTCTTTTTTAACCAGCAACTATTGACTTTGTCCCTAATTTCAAACCTCTAATTGGTATTTTTTTGGCTGAGTCTAATTTGCCTTTATGATGCAAATCTGCTTTTTATTATGCTTAATAGTATCAAAAAAGCTGCAATTCATGAATTAATTGCACTCTAGTTTAATAGCCACAGGATAACCTTGACATTCTGAGAGCTTCACATCCCATATGAAAGCAGCCAGATTACTCAAAAACTATTATGAGCAGAATGTCCCTTACAAAAATGTTTAGTAAGAGAAATGTCTAGAAAAAATATCTGGAAAAACAGCTAGTAGACAGTTTTAGCATACTATACACAAAAGTTTTATGGTACACAGTGGAGCAGTGTACATAACCCTAGATTTCCTTTACTGTTTCTTTCCTTATTGAATTAATCTGATTTTAAGCTTTTATTACAAAATTTGCTGGTAACAACTCTGATTCCAGTGATTTAAAATTTATAACTTATACAAAAGCTGAAAGCAGCAAATGTGCTAAGTACCACCAGCTTTTGTAGAAAAACAGAGGTCTGTGGGGGAATAAATTGCACACAAGCTTGTATGCCAACTATTGAAACCTCAAAAGAGCATCCAGATCATGTGATGCACAGTAACATCAAGACATTGAAAATATCTACTACAGAAAAGACTTCTTTACTTTTAAGGTCAAATCTAGGATTTTGAATATTAAGCCTTAAACAGAGGAAAAACATCATATGGATCTTAAACAAATATTATCCTTCTTATGAATATTAAAGGTATCATGACTTAATTAGTATTTATGTGCCTTACCTTTGATTTCATCAAATTTATGCTTCTAAAATTCTACAAACTTTCTGATATAACTTGTGTGATCTCTATCCACTTAACTTGTCTGTACTTTGACAAGTAAAGTATGGGATTTTAATTCTAGGAACCCCATGTTTCCAAAGGATATGAAATACTTCGGTGAAAAATATTTTTGCTATCAAATCCATTCAGATTAGAACATATTCATGTAAAAGATGCCAAACCTGCTGGCCAAGAATTTTATTCAACACACTTTTATGTATAACCATAATTTGATCAATTTGATTTTTATACAATACATTGCAAAATACAAAGAAAAGATTGTATTATCATGGCACGGGTCAACAGATACGCAAATATATCATTTGTTTCTTTTATATCTCTTCCAAGTCATACAGAAGGTTTGGGTTTTTTTACTATCTTTGTAAATATATATTAAGAATGTCATTCAGTTTTCAATCCATGAAGTTTATGAACTTCACTGTATGTTTGACTCAAACAACACTAGGTTTAATCACAAAATTAGAAAACCTGTTGATTCTCTGAAACCCTAGCAAAGACCCAGGTCAGTATAGTACTTATTTTATTGGAAGAAAAAATACATTATACAAATATTTACATGACTGCTAAAGAGCAATTAATGAGCTTTTTTCCATTAACTTTTTGTCTGTACTTATTCTAGGTACCATGTTATTTGCTAAAACACACTAAAACATTACACTAATGAACATTTACATTAATATGTTTTAATTGTATCTCAAAAGGCAGTTAATGCTTCTACATTGGTTATCTCAAGACTAATATTTTCTAAACATAATTAAAATGCCATAATAAATTCTCTCCTTCAGGAAAAGCTTCCATGAGAAGTATAATCATAAAGGGCATGTTATTTCATTAGAAAAGCATTTTATAAAATAATCCTTTTCAGACAATACATCTTTATAAACTTTCTATGCTACACATTTACTGAGCTGAAAAAATTAACAGAGTAATTGTGGGTATGGTTATGGTTTGTGGTCTGATTTTACATTCCTACTATCTGACCTTATAATTAATTACAGCCTTTCCACAGTCACTTCCATTCCTCAAAGGGCAAATTCAAAAGTGAAAACCTGATAGTATATATTCTTGTACTACAAAAACAACAACCATCAGTCCAGCCACACTAGAATTACCCACCCACATCCTCTGGTAACAATTCCCTGAATAAATATGTACCAGTGAATTTTTAGACCTACCACAGTTGTACCAGACTAATATCATGTTCTTATTATGTAGCCTATCACAATTAATTATGTGAGAAATGAAAAGTAACTGTCTTGTTTAGATTTTGTAAGCCAGTGTGTACAAGTGTATCTTTATAATCATCTTGAGAAACTGAGACTTATGAAGAGAGAAATAATGGGGAATACTGTAAAGTTTACTTAATATTAAACAATTTAACATAGAAATGTAAACAAGGCTGATTCGCCTCTTGCTGTAACAAATCGAGTGTATCACATTCAAATTAACTTGACACAGATCCGTATCTTGGCATATACATTATCCTGATGACTTCAGGAAGAATACTGGACAGGAATTACAGATAAACTTCTGCATGGATCTAAACCCCCATCCCAAGCAAAATTCAGTCCTGTATTTATTTATAGTATAAAAAC
This sequence comes from Apteryx mantelli, assembly GCF_036417845.1. Classification (NCBI taxonomy): domain Eukaryota; kingdom Metazoa; phylum Chordata; class Aves; order Apterygiformes; family Apterygidae; genus Apteryx; species Apteryx mantelli. The sequence continues at coordinate 45,210,950 of NC_089983.1, forward strand.
ATGCATAAAAAATTAATCTACTTCATACCCATTGGCAGGATCAACAACAATTCCTCTCGGATGGGACATGTCTCCCTCTAACAAAGTTTTTCGACTCTGAGTGGCTTTTTCCAACCTGGCTACAGTGATTGTTTTCCTGCGGCCATCATTTGTCCAATAAAGATTATTTCCAATCCAATCCACTGCTATGCCTTCTACATTATCGAGGTCTGTTTAAAAATAAAAATAAAAGGAGACAGTAAGAAAAGACTAGGGTTATGTTTGCGTTCTAACACTATTCTTTAGTGTCAACAATGGACAATATAAGGCAAGTATAGCTAAATTAAATTATTTTCTTGAATTGAAATTATATATGCTGGAATACGATGGTAAAATTTGCTGTGTTTGTCAGAATTTGTCTTTGCTGAAAACACCCTACAATAGATAAAGACTGATCATAAAACTTGTATATTAAGCTGTAGGTCTTCCTATGCTAACTATAGTTGGCACTGGGCAAATCACCATTGAACAAAATCTTACTTAATTTTAACCCTAAATAATAGTATTACCCGAGTCAAGAATAGCTTCCAAGATCTGCTCTCAGTACCATATCACAGCACTGTCTCTAAATTATCTTGTTTTCACCCAAATCTCAAATATAATTCCTATTTAAAAATAAGCAAAATATACATTCAATAAGCATTTGCTCCATGTCCCTTGACACTGCAAAACACACAAGCAAGTATATCACAACAGTTTGAGTTATTCTCCATGCCTTAGTATAAGAGCAAACAATTAACACTGTAAGCAGCATACAAGCAAAGAGCAATACTCCTACTGGATGTGCCAACAGGTTCATGAGTCCACCAAGCACCAAAATGGGCCAACAACGTTCATTCGATACAACACAGGCATTGCCACACCTGAGAAGTGAAACAACGCTCTGAACAGCCAAGTCTCCAAGCTTGCCCGATATGCCACAGTGTTAACTGAGCTCTGCCTTTTTCTGCATGCTCACAAATTTTTAAATTCACAGCACTGGATTTCTAAAGATTTTTCCATCCTTCTTCATCACATCCTTCCTCTTTCTTCCAGGAAGATCTGTTAAGTCCCAGTGTGTAGGGTGGGGGCATGGAGAATTTCCGCTCATTCCCGATGTTTATAATGTTGTCGAGGCTGACAACACTACCAGATTTTAGGCATCATCCTTTACCATGCTGCTGATCTTACACCAGTCTTCTGGCATGGTCCCCCTGGTGCCGGACCATCCAAGCTTTCGGGACATGATGTCAGTTAACCACCTTTTTGGGGTCGCTCTCCTGCACCTGCAAACACACTCCAGCCGCCCAAGCACCCGCAGTCTGTTACTCTCTTCTTCCCAGGCCTTCCACGGAGCATCTCGCTCACAGTATCGGAGCCATCGCTCCACACAGGCCTCCATCACCCGGCACCGAAGTCCTCCTTCATTGCACGTGACAGCGGCTGTGAGGGGTGCAGGCACCCAACTCCCCGGAGCTCTGCTCTCCTGAGCCAAAAGCTGCGCAGTTTGCTCCGGCTTCCCCGCACTGCCACAGCCTCCGCAGGGGCAGCGGCTCCAGCCCCCCCATGCTCCTGCTGCGTGCTCACACCGCTCCCGCAAGTCTGCTTCATCACAGGGACTGGGGCTGCCCCAAAGTCCTGAGGTTCCCTGTCTTGCGGTTTCGGGATCCCCCTCCGTGGCAGTCGTTTGAAGCTCGCTCACCGCTCCCGTGGCCAGCTCCTGACCGAGGGTGCCTGCCGCGCTGAGCACTTGCCAACGCCTCTGTCAGCCAGCCGTTTCGCGCCCATTGCCGTAACACCCCAGCTATCCCTTCACGGCCACCCCATCTCCTCCACAGCTCCCGGCCTAATTTCCCTGGATCCTGTAGGCGTAGGCACGGCTCCTCCTGGAGTCTCAGAATCGCTTGTTACCCCAGCTCCGGGCCACAACAGGCCCCGGTGCTGCCCGCGACCTCCCTCTCCCCCATTACTGTCCTGGGCAAGCAGCCTCAAATAGCCAAACTTGAGCCAATTTGCTGCCAACTAACACAAGCGTCTGCTCCCAGGAACACACAAACACTAACCCTTCCCTCTCCCCAATCTCAACTTTATTTACTTTCGCCGCGGGTTACGCCCGCTCCGTCCAAATCCCTGCGGCACAGGAGGCGCTGCGCCTGACCCCTTCTTTCGGCACCCAGTGCTTAACCACTGCCCGCCGCGCTGCTCCCCAGCGCCCCGGCCGCAGGGTGGGTGCCCCGCCGTGGTGTCCCCCCGCCGGGGCTTTCCCTGCCACCCACGGCTTGCTTTGCGCCGGCACCGCGCTCCCCTGCCCAGCCACACTTCAGCCACGCCATGGTTTCCCCTCTGCCTCAGGGCCGGCTGGAACCGGCTCCAACCGGCTCCGACCGGTCCTGACCGGCCCCGGGCGGCTGGCGGCCGCCCCGCCCTGGCAAAATGCCTGTTGGTGGAGTTGAACCCGTGGCGTCCGAGCCACACGCGGATTCCCCTTCACCTCTACCTTTCCTTCATACTCACCCCAATTCTTTCCTAAAGGTAAGGAAACTTTATGTGCTCTAATATCCTCTGCCAGGTCAAATTTCAGGTGCAAATTATCCTTTTATCATTACATTGTTTGATACAGTATCGTAGTTAGCAGAGTTTGTGCTCCAAATGTTATCCAATACAGCCTTCAGGTACATTTATGTTTTTAATACTGTTGGAAAGTTTTCTCTCTGCAACCAAATCACCTGGCATCTTAATTCATGACAGTGGCTCTGAACTCAAGTCCTTGGGGAAAAAGCACTACTTTCTCAGTAACTGGAGAAGTCTGTGCCAGAGCCAGCACATGAACCTGGATATATCAAAAGGATGATAATTATCCCTCATTCTTATTTGCATCACCTCCTCGCTTCTGTCTTTGATTTAGGTGTTATTTTTTTCTCTCTCCATTTTCCAATGAAATAACTTAATCGTGCATCTCTTACTTATTTTTCCTGGATCTTTCCTTTTTTATTAAAAAAAAAATCAGATAACAATGTAATGGCTTCAGCTTTTGTGTTCCTATTAAGTCTGGGCCTAAGAATTTGCAAGACCCATTTGAATTGTGATGCCTCCCTCTGCTTCCATAACAAGGAAGGTCAGTGAGGCTGAAGAGTTAAAAAACAAAAAAAGAAGTCCTCATTACTCTGATGCTGCTTGAAAATGTGGGCTGTATTACTTGTTTGTAAGATACACAGTACTACTAAGGTACAATTTCAGTGACGGGAATCATCAAGATCTGAAAAAGGAATGTAAATTACTTTTTCTGTTCACATTTATGCAGGTTATGCTGTCTAGACTCAAACTTTAACGGGTTATTTCTTTCTCAGTAGTGCTAGCATCACTTTCTAATCAAGAGTAAAGTCTCTTGAAAGGTTTTGTCAGAACAAACATGATACAGAGAGATTTATATCACAGTGTAACATCAAAAATTCATTAATGTATTGTAATTTCTAAAGAAATGCTGATGTGACAAAAATCACTGATCCTGCTTAAATTCTGCTTATGCCAGATATGCATGTAAAAATAGGCTAAATTGAATGCAACTGTTTACTATTTGAATCATGCTGGCACAAATATCATGTAATTTAACTGTCAGTTTTCTTGCCAACAATTTCACAATATCTCCTGCAGTTCTAGTTTGGGACATTTCAAAATGTCCATTTTAATCGTTTACTGCAACAGCATTGTGCCATGGCACTGTATTGTCTCAAACTTCAGTCAAATTTCAGTACAGAAGATGGCTCCCTGTAATACAATCAGTAAGTACTAATGGAAAGGCCTTACTTCTTAAAATTTGTAATTTCAGCACACCGAAATATTTTTTTGCAGTATATCAGCCATGTTTTCCTTGGGACAAACTTTTCACCAGTAATACTTTCTAGACCCAAACACCTTTACTGGCTATGGCACTAATAATCTATCTATCTTGCTCCCTAAAAGAAACCAGCAAAATTGTTCATGATGGATTGGAATGTAAAGCTCTCTTACTGAGTCATAATATACATAACTTATTTAGTGCAGAACAGAAAAATTTCAGCTTACTACAACCCATAGATAACATATGGTATGTCATCAGCAATACACAAAGATAAAATATGACAGTTTTACCCAATAAGTGGAATACTGGGCTTTTTATACACTTGGATGCAATAACAGCATCTGTAAAAGGTGCTGTTACAATCTCAATAGCATTGAGCATCATAACATGATAAATTACTTTGTGGCCTTTTTGTTGAACTATGTTTTACAGTGGTTTATAAAACCACCATATTCCCTATCAAGTTAATAGAACTATAATGTCTGCCATTGCAAAATGTTTCATTTTTTCCTAGATTTTATAACTATTTCCTTTAAAGAAAAAAGCATAGCAAAATGGATTTAATATATAAGGTTGAAATATACTAAAATTATGATACAGACTCACATAGTATACCAAAACTCAAAAATGACAAGAATCCATGACGTCTATAATCCACCCTATTGAGACAGGTGTTTCAGTACGTACATTTTCACTTTTTATAACAGAAAATTAAAAGCAACTCAGGTCACTAATGAAAGTCATAGCTTGACAGCTAATTAGTATTTTTAAAACTGCTTTTTCCCTTACAAATATAATCTCTCTGGGCACAATGGCAGTGGGTAAACAGCATAACTTAACAGAAATATACAGATGAGATAATTCATTTTTACCATAAAAGGAAGGAAATTTTTGTCACTATCATAGAATTTTCCAGGTTGATGGACACTGTTTTATTTGTTGTTTCTCAATTCCTTTGCTAGGTTGCTTTAAAAAGGCAGCGTCAGCAGCTTTTAAATTCAAATTTAAATTCAAATTTGAAGTTGTCTTCTTTGGGAGATCAATACAAGGAAAAGGACTAAACAGACCCTCAGTGTTTGGCTCAGCTACTGGATAGGCAAGAACAAAAGGATGAGGAGTTTCCTGCAATCAAACATGGGCTGTGCAGCTCATGGCCAGCAATGAATTTGTTGGATGCAGATGTCAACAGCTGGTTTTATCACACTGGATTAACAGCTTCCAGTAAAACCCTGAACTGTGTCATAACTAAGGTCAGTAAATCTATGCAGTAACACTTTTGTCCTTTCTTATACATGACAAGCTTTTGAGGCTTTCCACACTGGGGATATTTCCATAAAATATGTTCACTTTGAACCATCATAAAGTATGAACTGTACAAGTAACAACAGCAAAACTAAATATTAGATTGGAATGCTAGATACCTAGCATTCAGGAGGTAAAAATCATCTAGATTTTTAATCAACTAAAAATTACAAGCATATTGATCCAAGTCTTTTCAATTTCTTATAATATCTACTGTATCTGAGCTACTGCGCTTTGCATAATAATTTTGGAATATCTAACCATCTAAACCAAATACAATCTGGAGTCAAAAAATCAAATGGTAATTAGATATTAAGTATGTCACAAAACTTTAAAATAAGGAAACGTCTACATCAGAATCTTATAAAGTGTAAATTCTAAGTTATGATTTAGGATTCACCTTTATGTAACTATCCAAAAGCTTTAAATGCATTCCTGAATTTTTTAGGCTTCACAGCAAGTAGTAAACAAGAGCAAAATAGCAGCCATTCCAGTTAAGCAAAATTTTTTGATTCCAGTGGGTCAGAATTTCTAACATGAAGCACTTTCTATATAAAAAGAATGAGGAATGACAGTGAATAAAATGCCATTTGATAAGAAAAATTAACACTTGTAATTCTGAAAATCCTACCAGGATTTTACAATCAACAGTAATATGTGACATCCATGTATGCTGAATATAGAGATTATTAAAAAGATTGATCATATCTCTAAAGGCAATGATTTGCCTTTAAAATGGTTTTAAAGATATTAGAAATTATAAGCATGGAATGTAGTATGTTACAGAACTGCATAGCTCCATCGATGTTAGTTAAATCTTGCCTAAAATGCTAGATTAATATGAGAACAGCTGAAAAAAAATAGTTCTTCCATATACCAGCAGCTATACAGATTCTAAAAATATTTACAAACTTACGTTGATTTTGTTTGAACAAGAAGTTAGCCATTGCCCAACTTTGCTAATATTTACAAGTGAGTAATAGACAACTTCTTAGGTTCAGTGACCCTAAACAACACGAAGGAGACAAAGAAATGTAAAAAACAGAGTTCCTGTTTATGTTACTCCAACTGAGCAATTTTTAAATCCCTTTAAATTTTTCAGGTTTGTTTCATTTTAAATTTAAAAATGGATTTCAAGTGTAATTTGAAACCTTAATTATAGCAACTTTTGTTACTGGTAAAATTAAACTACTATTGCAGTTGTACTGCCAACTTTTGGATAGGCCTTGCTATGGGCTGTCAAATAGTTACCCATACTACACAACAGTTTATTACCAGAAGCGAAGAAGAAGAAATCACAGCTGAAACTATATGAGAAATCAAACTGCAGCAGTGTAAGGTGCTCAGCACTCTCAATTCAGAGTCAACAGCTTCTAGGATCAGGCTCTCGTGTAGGCAGACTGTAATTATCGGAGCTGTAGTGTTGTTTGAGCTAGCATATCTGTTCTTACAAAATGTGATAGTCACAAAAAATGACAACTTCTAATCTGACAAGTGACACCTACCACAGATAGAGCTCCTTAGCAGCATGCTGTTCAGAGCAAATATTAAACCACCTCCTGACACACCTGTTTTTCTCTAGTAGCCTTCCACGAAGGACCGATTTAATCTATTCCTGCTGAGTTCTTGAGAGCTGACAAGAATAAAAGCTGAGGTGGTATGGCTGGAGGCCATATTAATTTTTTAAATCATGAAAAATACATTAACAAGTGTTCTTTAAATGTACTTTAAAGTTATGAAACTATACCAAGTTGAATGTACAGAATGTAAGCTCCTGGGGAAGAAGTGAGGGGAGATACACAGTGAAATTTTATTTTTCTTTTTAAGTATTACGACACTAATAATAGATCACAGATGAACCATAATTCACTTGGTGATGCTCTGGCATTTTGCTATATTGTATTTATAAAATGCAGAAATTATGGTTAGACATTATTTAGAAGAGTATCTTCCATGTGATGATTTGGTATGCAAAGTTTATTCATGTCTGCATGTTTGATTAGACTAACTTCAACCTCTCAGATACCTTTCAGCAAGGGTGCTGCTTGGTACTACCTTACAATGTATAAATTTACATGCCGTCCACGCTTTCTATATGCGGCATTTGGATTACTTTGATTTAAAATGAAATTTGTGTTGTTTAATAAAGGAAGGTCAGCAATGAAAGTTCTTTGATATATATTACCCATTTCCATGTTCACAGTGAACTGAAAAATTACCAAGCAGACAGCAGAGAGTTCCGTATTTGCTCAGAGAGCTGCCCTTTATTAGGCAATCACCAAGATACGGTAAAAAGCCATCCATTCCCTGTAGCTACCACTGAAGGGACTGTTGTGCAGACTCTGAGGTCTGTGAAGAGACAAAATATCAAAACATCCCCATATCACTGCAAACTGGAGATACTGTCTCTGGGATGGTTGGATTGAAATATGGGAATGAGTATTATGAATGACAGCGAATGAAAATCCCTGTCTCAAAGCAATGGTATTATTTCAGTTACTTTTATTACCTCGAGCTTGAATTTACAAATAAACAGATTGAGCTCTCTGAAGGCCAAGACAGATATTCATACTGCTTTTCTCTTGAGTACTAGAAAATAATTACTGTAAAAGAGATTTCAACTGAGGCAGTGGCTATCTCCTGCTGAAGCAGTCTTTCATGAAAAGGATTCATGAAAAGAAGAAGAAGGATGGGCTGACAGACTGGAGGTTTAATCATTGAAAACAGTATTTAGTATCAAAAGATGTGAATCTAGACCAGAAAGATTCTGTGAAGTGTGGTGGGAGAGAAAGAAACTAGTGAACTGCTGTTATTTTTCCCACTGCTATAATATATGGGACAAACTTGTTAATTCAGGGTTCCCAAGAATGTTCGGGTCTTCCTCTTGCTTCCACCAATACAAGGGAAAATGCATCAGTACAGACAAAGCTAAATTGCCTACATTTTCTTTTTTTCTAATGAATTTGCAAGTGATGGCACAACAGGAAGTCTCATTCTGCAAAACTACTTGAATAAGCTCCAGAATCCACACTGTGATATGGTTTGGAGTAAAGAAGCCTCATTACATCAACAAGGATATGGGATGGCTCAATGAATGATTACCAAGAACTACATTATGGTTCCATTGTATGTAACTCACTGAAAGAATTCAGTGGAGAGGTAGGGTAGAGACTAAATGGGCAATGTAAAAATTCACAACAGAGCAACTTAACCTAACTTACTATTTCTGGACTCAGGAAATAAAAACAGGGAGTTGTAAGTAAAGAAATATTTCCAACTCTGCACAGGGTCTAGTTTGGGTGTGTTTTCAATGGGATATTTAAGTAAAATTATCTGTAGAGATAAGTTCAGCTTCCCCTTAGTGAGATTCTCTGGTTGTCACTATTAGTTAACATTGCCTACCATCTTTGAGGATTGTTTCTCGCTCTGTGCCATCAATTTTCTGTCGTCCAATTAGGAAACTGGTGGTATCAGCAAAGTAAATGTAATTGGTCTCAGCATGGAAGTCCAGAGCACGAGGATTGACTAAATTTTCTATTGGGATCATGTATTCATCAGATACTCTGGTATTCAGGTCCATTCCCCGTATTATTCCTGGGCGTCCCTTTCCATAAAAAAGAAACAGTTCATTCTTTGGTCCTGCAAAAGAAAGATTATAAATATAAACAACTGATGCTGCCTAATCTTCTTTTACAGTGCATAATGTCACTGTTTAATTAACTGGAACAATTAGTAGGGGAGCAGGAGTGTTATTCAATACCAAAAATTAAACTCTCAAATATTCTGAAGGTAACTAAACTAAAGAAATCTAGCTAATTACATTACCTTAATTAAAATACAAACTACTTCAGTGAGCTACTTATATCTAATTATTTTTTTCTATCAAATTTCATACTGAAAAGAAATGCTAGACTGTAGAATAACTGTGCATCTACTGTGAAATGGACATATATACCATTGTAGGCATTTAATTTTACAATTCATTAGGATCTCTTAGGGTAATGAGAATGTGACTGAAGTAATCATTAAATCAAACAAGACTGTAAACTTCAGCAAATTCAAAACACTAATTTTTTCACCTGAAGTTTCTCAGAAACAAACAAGACAGAAGACTACATTAAATTTCTTTCAAATGGGAAGGAATAGAATGAATCAGCACACACTGTTCTTTCAAACTCAGACACAAAACATGAATACCAATATTTCTTATTTCTCAGCAGTTTTTTACAATTTAGCTAAGTAGGTTAATTACAAATAAGTTTAGTAAGGTGATTTCCTTTCCTTAAAGATACTTAAAAATATCCTTAGATACTTCATATTATGAACATACCTCTTAAAATTCTCCTGTAGACACGAAAATATCCTTTCCCCAAAGCCTCTGAACTTTTTGTTGTTTTTGGAATTGTTGGTGAAAACCATGAGAAGTTTGAATGAGGTCAAATGTATCTACTTACCAGCATTGACCAAAGTAACTAATGGCATGCCCTTCATCTAAACTAAATCATTCTTTGTTCAAGAAACCAGACAAAAACAGGCCTTTCCCAAAACCTTCAGGACTGTCCCTTTGGCTGCAGGTGACCAACAGACTGTGTTTTTCTTGTAGTGCTAGGTATAATTACAGTTACTCAAATCAAGATTTCCTTTTGCAAACTATTACAAGGAAAAACCTTGCTCATGTTATTCACATGAAGGGTCTGCTTCTGAGCTGAAAGTTGACTGTATGGGTAGAAATTAATGGCGACGGGAACTATTTAGCAGCATTTCAGTACATATGTACTATGAGAATGCACAGTTTATAAGGAAAGAATAAGACTGTTAAACTGAAAACTTCTGATGGTTTTTAGAATTCTTTAAAGAGCATCCCAGGTTTAATTTGTCAATTATATAAACTGAGTCCAATCAAATAATTTTAAGGGAATAAAAGGAGTATATAAACAAAGTGTCAGATACATGATGCAAGCAAATTTTACCTGAAAACAGCCCGTGTTATTTCTATTGTTATTGATATTGTTTTTAAATAAGACCTGAAATACTATCAGCTGGCAAACTCTCTGATTTTAACAACATACTTTTGCATGACCTGCCATCACTTCCCAAGATGAAGCCAGTCCTGCAGCGACAAGTCCGTGTTTTGTAGTTGCTGCTGAGCAGACAGATGTGCGAGCATCCCCCTGGCATTCCATACGGGTCCACTTCACATGCATGGCTTCTGACTACAACAAGTGAAAAACAGCGTGATTGAAACCCATTTAAGGCAAAGTAATTATATGCATCAGTTTGTGGAGGGTTACAAAAAAAAAAGTGAATTTGTATCACAATAAATCTTTCCCAAGAATATAACTGTAAAAGAAGATTTTTTTTTTTTAGATGATGCTCAAAGTTGACAAATACATGAATCTGAAGCACTATCTTGTGGCTGTCAAGCCATATCCCACAGTGGTGTATGCAATCCTCTCTTTTTGAATAAGCTTTTACATAGGCATTTGCCAGGCAGCACTCCCTCAGGCTAACTGACTCACTGACTCTCCTCTCCCCCCTTTTTTTTAAGAGAACAGAGCGAATCTGATGCCAACCCAGTTCACTAATCATTCAACACCATTAGACAACACCATTTTGGGGCAGACACCTATGCAGAAACTGCAGAACAGCAAGAGCCTTGTAGCCTCTTTCCTATATTTGAACAGTAGGGACATAAATCCAACTGCAGAATCCAAAGGATTCCTTTCCCTTGACATCATATTTTCAAATGCACAGTTCTAAATTAGCAGACTAATACATCAAATTCATTAAAAAAAAAAAAACCCTCTTAAACTAAGTCTGATCAGAGCGCAACATCTATCCTGCATTTATTAGACTGGCTCACAATAAGCCAATGGTATTTTAGCTCAAAACACTATTTTTTCTCTTCTGTTCCCCTTCCCTCAAGCTTTTTAGTTGTTTTTAAACAAGTAATCCAGTGGTTTAAGGTCGATATTGTTAAAGGTATACAAAAACTTTACCAAGCTGAGACAGCCATTACAGCAAATCTTGAAAGCAACAAACACATTCATTCAAAACGAAGTAACTAGCAGAGCGAAGCAAGGGCAAGAGGAGGTAGAGTAATCACAAAGGATGCAATAAAAGATACACTGTAATCATGTCCCTCCTGTACTCAAGGTCTCTGACTCCCTCAGGGGTACAGGAGGTCAGCCTGTAGCAAGGAGAGAGTCCTTACAGCGTTCTTCTGGCACTCACATCTGCAAACCAGTGCCCTGGGCTATACGATGAAAATTATTTCATCCAATCTACATCAATTTAGAGCTTGCTACCACTTCAGAAACTTTTCTAAAAGCAGTCAGTCTGTTTAATAACATTGATGTTGATCCCCAGAACTGATATGTTAGCTTTTATGTCCAAGCATGGCAAGGATTCTAGTATTTATTGCTATCAGTCATATCGAAAACCCCTCATTGATAAAATGTAATTGCAAACATTTTAGATCTTGTAATCTTTGCACAAAGTTCCTACAAATCATACTGCTCTTCTGGATGCAGAAAGAATGCAATTAGACCCATGATTAGAGTTATACAGGACTATGGATCAAGGAATTTGCTATTTTATGAAAAATTCTGAGATTATAGAAGGTTTTCATTCTAGACTAAAGTGAATATTTCTTTCACTAAAGGGAAAAAATTAATTATGCAAGTTGAGGAAAACTGTAAAGCAATTTCCCATCTCACCAGTAGCTGGGCTGGCAGTTAGGCAGGCTAGCTACCCAAATCTCCATGCTTTTTTGGCAGCCCCAAAGGCAGGGGCAGGAAGCTCAGCTCCCTCAGGGTTTGCCGTCCATCTGAAAAGCTCTCTGGAGGCCCTGGGAAACCAGGAATCTGAGAGGTCTGAGACCAAACCAGGCGGGCAACACTAGACATCTAACAACTTTAAAGAGTGTTAAATTCTCTAAGGATGTCCGTGTGGAGTCCAAGACCTTGCAAACCAGGGCCCTTCAGCAGTTCTCCAAACCGCGTGCTCAGGAGCCAGTTCTGTGAGGAGCTTAGTGAAGCAGGAGAACGGGCAGTCGGGCACACGGAGAACTACAAGGCAAAGGATGCCATCCAGAGCTGCTGCAGTGACCCGCTTTCACTGCACCTTCTGACGGGACATTCTGGAAGAATATTTTTGACCACATATCCACCTCTTTGCTGGTTTTCTGTTTCTTAGAAAGAGGAATTTTGATCCTACCTGCTGTTTGAGTTCTTTTCTGGTATACACGGATCTCTTTAGCATTTTCGAGTTTAGTAAGAGACTGAACATCAGTGCCATTGTATCTGTTTATTTGTAAAATGCTGAAGTTATCTGAATTAACTGCATATAAGTAGTTTTCAAATACTGCTATACCACAGAGATGCCTAACCTGGAAAAGAGAAAAAGAATAATTATTTTAGCTATTTTAGCTATTTCTGTTTTTTAGAAACATCAAATAATAATGCAAAATGTACATGCTAAACCATACAGAATAATTTCTGCATAAAGTGATATATATTTGTAAAACTAAATGAAAACTACACTACAAGTATAGCTCACATTCTTGTAATCATCAGTTTATGGTAAAAAAGAGTTTTGTACAAGAAAAAGAAAATTTAAAATATTAAGCTTTCCAAATTCATTTATCCTCTGAATTTCCCAGTTTTCTGTCTCTAAAATTATAAACTCTGGCATACTGTGCTCAGTGAATATATTAGTATTAACTAATATTAATTAGCTCTCAGCTATGCTTGTGTTCCTTTTGTGTTGTGTCTTTGAATATGTTTGGGGTCATACAGTACTGGCAGGTATGTTTCTCACGAAGTGAATTCTAAAATTACATTAATCGGAGATGTGCATGGGTACATGCATTAAAAATTACCCATAGTTAGTTAACCAATCACAGCTAGAACATGAAGGGTTCAATGATAGAGGTTGCAAGTGATCTATAGATTTAGAAAATGCAAAATATCTCATTAAGCAATTTGAAAACTGAATAAATTAAAGAGAATTTGTTGGTAGGTGCTCCATAAGCTGAGTGTCTTATTAATCAATAAATTATTCATGACAAAGTATTTACTCAGCCCATTTATTCTGACTCAGACATACCTCACAAAAAAAAAGGGGGTGGGGGGATCCTGTTGTGCATCAAAATCCCAGTCCTTTCCAGAAATTACCCCTGGTTGGCCAAATCCTTGCCTCTGTACTCTGCCCTTACCCAGTAAAAACTAACTGAATCAACAGAAGTGTTTGATTAAGACCTAACAGAAATTCAGTCCAATTATAGTAATGCCAGACAGGGAAAAGAAAACAGCCTTGAAAATTATCATGCATCTGTACCAAATTTTTGAATTCTCTGCATTAAATCCTCTTTCTTCCCTGTTTCCATTTGCACACATTTTAAAACTTCATTATTTAAAACTTCATATACTTCATTATTTAACTCCCATCACAGCTTTTCTATATTCACACTATTATGTGACTCTTTTTACAATGCATTTTATAATGTTTTTATTTATGCATTTTTGCAGTAGTTTTAACTCCTTATGCAGCTTCCCAATTATCTTATATATGAATGGAAATGTTGTCCTTTGAAAGGCACTCCAAGCTATCAATCATAAAAGCTTTTATCATTTGAAAAGTATGTCTTTTGATTTGCTTGGGTTTATGAAATAAACTTTTACCCCTAAAACTTCTTGCGAATAGTTTTCTGGTTTGCTATTTCCTTGGACTAACTACGAGTAGCATGGAGGAACTAAGTCAAATTCAATCCTGGCAAATGCAAGCACAAAACCCAGTGAAATCACCAATTTTTCATTTGAGTGGAAAGACAATCAATACGCTTCTCCTTCTGTGATAGCAGTGACCAACTTAAAAGCCTAACTTTTTTATACTCATCACCCTTTCAGTTCATCCATATTGAAAGAAACATCTTTCTCCCTTCTTAGCTAGTTTAGAGAACAAAGAAACTCTCTGAACTTAAGAATCCTCTTTAAATTTAAGATTTAATTAGGAATCCTCTTTTGTATTCAAATTTCAGAAAAGAGAAGGAACAAACATCTCTCACACAAGTATGTACAACTCAGATCAAGCCTGTTAAACTGTTAGTTTCTTTTCTAAGTATCTGTTTCCAAAATGTCGCCTGAAAAAAAAGTTCACAAGACCTGCCATTCCAGAACAACTGGTTAAAGACTGTGGCTAGATCATTTTAGAGTAAGAAAGGCAGCATTTCACTAAAAATAGGAAGACTTGGTGTTTGCTGTTTAGTCAGCCGGTCTGGATTGTTTGTTGTCACTATTTCTACATATTTTTAAATGATAGTGATTTTAACCAGTTGTCTGTCAGGTAAACAGTGATTTCTTGGAAGTGAGTAAAGAATAACAGCAGAAAAGATGTAGTATTTATTCTATCTATTTATTCATTCTTCCATATCCTATTTAACGTCAGGCAGAACCAAATTTACATGCAAACTCTGTGAGGCAGAGTAGCAACCAGGAACAATTCTTTGCTATTTTTCCCTAGGTTTCCAGCCAGTCTTTCAACAGCTGTGGAACCTTTCCTTTCCATACTACCTATTACCCCACTCTCCAAGCTAAAACAATGGATCAATGCATTCCTGCTCACAGACTCGCAGGTCAGTCTCAAGGTTTATATTTATATTTATATTTATGACTTGGATCAACTGGGAAGAACACAATTGCCATCAACATAAATATGATTTGAGTGAATCTAGATTGGTCTGAACAGGTGAACACCTTTTGTTATTTCTTTTCTCTCTGATAGTCTCTTCTTCCTGAAATGGCAATAGTGTCTTCTTGTCATTAATAATTTATCCCCCTTGTATTACCCCATATTTCCCCTCCAGAAGTCTCTTACAATGGAAACTGTGACTTACATGACGTATTGTTAAAGAGCCACTGCATGGAAACTTGTCTATAGGTTGCAAAATGGGCTAAGTTGCAAATAAAACAAAACGTGCAGCTGAATCTTTTAATGTCTAACTTACTTGAACCAAAAAGAAAAGATTCTGAACATTACTGTAACCGCTAGCATTATGTAGGTTCATTTATTGATATCACTACTTTTTATTGCATTTGCAAATCAATACCTACTTGTCTGCCTTTCATTACTGTATGCCTCTTTCTTCCTTCATAGTCAACAACTTCCAGATTATCCAGATATATGTCAACCCAGTACACGTATTTATTGACGAGGTCTAGTGCAAGAGCAGTTGGTTGTTCAATTTTAGAATCTACTATCCATGTCCTGTTCATTCCATCCATGTCACATCTCTCAACCTTGGCAACATTCCCATAGTCTGTAAAGAAAAGCTTTCTGTTGAAAGAAAATAAAATGCTGTTAAGTTTCAAAGTGTGTGAGCATAACGGAAAGCTCCTGGACGCACTGTGCAAAGCAAGTTTTCACTTTTCTTCATTTCGGGGGCTACTTCTATTAATAACACATATAATACTCATAATCATATAACTGATTAACTAAAAATTTCACCAAATCTTCTAACAACTTTACAATTACATTGAATTTTCTTTCAAGTGGAACATACAGAAGTTTTCAATACATTTCACTGTGCCACAGATATACCCTTCAGCTAATACTTATTCTGTTTTTTTAAATGGATATTATTTATATGTACAGACACTATATTAGAATCTCAAGCATCTCTATAAGTCTACTACCTCTAAAAATAACAAGATAGTTACAAATATCAAGGAGTGGCAAAATCACAAAGCAGTTACATGCTTTAGAAAACAATTAATTACATACAACGTTCAACAAAAACAAGTCAGCAATACTGTCGGATTAAAAGAAAAGAAGCATTTCTAAAGTAGTTGCTTTGGTCTGTACTGCATTTGTATCCAGGCTTGGAAAGAAGTTCAGGGCAGGACAATCAGCTGTGAGAAAGCTTTAGTGTGTTTCCACAAATCCTGTGAGTCATTTCATCAAAGAATAATGGAAAATTATCAAAGACTTAAAATTGCTACTAAAGCTTCTCAACTTGATATTTGATTAGCATTCACTGGGTTTAATATGCACAAATCAGTTTTGATTAACCTGACAATACTTTTACAGGATTATCTATTCGTGAGACTAAATTATATTTGCGAGCAGAAGACCACCTTGCCATGACTTTAACGTGTTGTAAAGAATAATCCTGTTCCAGACTGAATGTTACTAAAACTACCTTGAGAATCAGGATTTCATTTTCCAAATTAAGTGAATTATCTACTAGTTATTACCACTAATGGATCAACAATATATAAACCTTGTGATATGTTTATATTAAATCATAGTAATTTGTAGCCTTGTAACCTCTCATAAAAAGTCAACACTTGCATGCTTTAGCCTGGAAGAAATACAGAGTTGCTAAATCGCCAAATGAGACCCATAACCTTTATTATTAATACCTTAACATAAATGAGAATACATTTTAAATGTAGTTAAAGTCTTTCATTTGCAAAATACGTACATTTAAAAAATCACAAAGTATCTAAAGCACTAGAATTATCTATAGTATAAATACAGCAGCTGTCAAATGCTAAAATGAGTTGATCACAGAATCATAAAAGCAGGGCTCGAAGAGAATTTGAAAGGTCATGTAGTCCATCACCAAGCCATAAGGCAGAATAAACTTTACCTATATCATTCCTGAGGGATAACTCCATTCCTGACAGGGATTTCTATTTGTCAAAATCATTGTGAATTCCTGCCTTGTCCTTCATTGTAATTCTTTATTCCAGCTGTACTTTAAGAACATTTTAAAAAACACTTACTTAACATTCAGGTCCATATAAATCAAAATGTGCATCTTACAGACGATGTGAAAAGTAAAAATTATGCCTGCAAAATGAATGTTTTATTTGGAAAGGAAACCCATCTATCTATCTGTCTGTCTGTCTATCTATCTATCTATATTTTAATCAGCAAGACCAACACCTATTAAATTTAAAATAACACTTGTTAAAACATTACATGCAGTCTAGCTGACAATCTGCATTTCTGGGGATCTGATTTAGATTATTTAATGGGACTTTGTATCTCAAGATTCAGTTACTCAAATCAAAGCTCAATTTGCAATCACGAAGCTGTAATTAGTGCTGGTGTGATTAGACACGTGCACATCTATATCTATCTATCTATCTATCATCTCCCTCTCTCTCTCTCTCCCTCTCTCTCTCTCTCTCTCATCTCTAGCTACACAGCAACTATACAGACCTGGAGCAACAGACTCTGCTTGCTTGCTTAGTGCACAGTATTCTTGTAGAAGACTGTGTGGTATCACATAGGGTTCTATGTGAAATCACAAAACAAACTATTAAACAAGTTGGAGATAACAATTCTTTGCCTTTTACAACCTATGATTGTATTTGGAGATCAGGAGAAAATAAAAATGTGGCTATGTCAATAAGATAAATAGATACAACAAAGGATATCTAATTTTAGTAGCGTCTCCAGCTTTCAGTGTTACAGGGGTCATTTCTGCATTTCCTGAATGCCTGTTTTATATTAACAACAATTGTGGTAAGGAAGCTAACCTTACTTCAGATGTAAATAATATAATTTTCATTTAAAAGATAATTTCTCTTGGAGATTGGCAATTACAGAACTTTATATCCATCATTTAATGTAGAGAAGACAGTACTGAGTAAGTACTGAAAATTAAATTTCAAAATTAAATGCTTCACCTTGCAATCTTGAAATGCAATTCTGCAGTTTTCTAGAACAAGGTTTAAATCAGAATTTTATTACTAACACATGAAACTGATCCACAATTACATTGTCTTCCCTTTGCTTTGGGAGTTCTCAAGGATACATTTTAGTAGTATTTCTTTCTGCTTAAGACTAATTTCCATGCTTACAAATGGTGCTGGATTTGCCCATCCATTTTCAGTAGTGGGTGGTGAAATCTTTTACCAATTCACAGAGCAATTTCAGCATGAATACTGACAAGATACGGCTCCCTGCACATCCGAAACAGCATCCATTAGTACTGACCTTGAGGGACCAGCTCTAACAACGACAGGGAAAACTGTGTCCATTACAGCTTTTATTTCCTGAGACTACCAATGAGGATACTAATTGGGGCAGCTATAAAATAGTTAAAATTTTGGCACTAAATTGAATTTTATTAAGGCATGTTAACCTTTGAAAGCTGCAGACTCTTCCATGCATAGAAACTCTGAATATTTTCCTAGCTCTTTGAAATAGTACAAAAAACATGTTCCGCCTGTTGCTAATTAAGACCAAAAATGGCTAACTTCAAGTCCAGGTGTTTTGCAGGCATCATATACTACCCTTTTTTCA
Source organism: Apteryx mantelli (assembly GCF_036417845.1). NCBI lineage: Eukaryota > Metazoa > Chordata > Aves > Apterygiformes > Apterygidae > Apteryx > Apteryx mantelli. Next base: position 45,229,428 of record NC_089983.1, read on the forward strand.
AACTTGTCAAATTCTATCATAAAAGTACTGAGTTGCTTTGTCCCAGTGCTCTTTCCAGAAGGCTCTTCCAGAATGGTTTGTTCTAACAGTTATGAATCTTCTAATAAACTAAACAAAATTTCTTCAAGGCTAAATTATACTTACTGGCTTCTGCAAAACACTGTTCTTTGGCCTAAACAGTTCTCTCTCACCTGCCTTCTCCTCCAGGTGTATTTCTAGATGGCAATCAAGTTTTTGCACTGTCTAGCTAACAGCTAGAGACAAGCAAACAAAGTCAGTCTTTCTTATGCCATGAAACAGGCTCTTTACATTGACCTTCTCTGCAGTCACTCCAATTTTAGGTCATGTTATTGAACAAGCATGGTCAGCACTGGATGCGCTGTTCCAGAAAAGCGCTCACTGGTGTCTGTACAATGGCACTGTAACTTCCCCACATCTACTGCAAATTGATCCATCACAGGACAGCATTTGCTATTTTCACAGCTCTGTTACACTGCTGATTTACAGTCATCTATTCTAGCTAATACATACATCCTCCTCCCTCTGCTGATTTCCCAAGTTTTAGCTGACTTTCCTATCACAAGTCTCCAGTCCATGAAATGCAACCAATTTCATAACTAACAGCATAGTTTTTAAAACTCCTCCACATCTAAGCACCAAAGTCTCCATAACATTTCAAAATATCCTCAACTGATAAACCCACCAACTACAAACTGCAATAAAGTAATTAACCAAAAAAAACTAATCCAGAAGAAGAACAACTTCATCACTAGGGGAAAGTCACATTGAACTTCCCAGTTCCTGTTCTCCTACCATTAGTCACTGATTAATCTTTCCTTCACTATCAGGGCCCCAAAACTAACAAAGAGGGCCTCAAAAAGCCCTCAGCTTTTCCATCACTGTTTTTTACTTCCTTGTATTTTCCAAGCTTTCAATCACAACATTAATAACCCACCTATTTCATTAGCCTTGAAGAAAATATGTTCTCCTTTTAAAGCTACATTTGGCCTTTTGGATGAATGCATTGTCTTAATTTCTTACGTACCTAAAAAGCCATATACTTTATAGCACAATCAAACAATTTTGGGTGGCAAATTTGACAATTCTGCTACTTTTTGGATAAAAAATATGTTTGGAACAATGCCATATGAAAAAATGGTGTCATGAAACAGTTTTCATTTTCATCCTGACACATACAACTATGCTTCAGAGTTGAGTGTATTCATGTGCCATTTTTATTATTTTTTATTCTTTATTTTCCTCCTCAATCTTTCATTACCATTTGTAATAGGAAAGAGGTACACTTGTAACCATGTCCAGTAGCTCATCCATTCAGCTGCCAGGCCACAGACTCTAAATTGTTCCCTAGATAACTCAGCAAGCCAGCCTATTTCTGGTTCTTATTGCTCCTTTAATTCCCTAGTTGGCTCTTAAACCTCAAGTGCTCTTTCAATGGACCTGTAGAAGAAGTACGTGTTATTGTTCAATAACCTAAATCCCCTACAAGGAGAAGCAAGAAGCAGTTGCTGGCATGCCCAGACAGGACAGAAGTGCAGAAAATAAACCATCATAAGCCTGATAGTATATAGCTGTTCAAGACAAAATGACAGTGCGGGGACTAAATGGACTTGGACACCAAAACACGTTAATCACAAGTATATACAAATTACACACCCTCCCCGCTCCGCGGGCGGAGGACACAGCCCAGAAGAAAAGCCAGAGGGTCAGCAGAGTGGTGCCAGTCCACAGGCTCCCCGGGCTCTCCCCGTCTCTCTTTTGGGGTACTCCAAGTGTCTCCCCACTCTCCCTGAGTCACTCCAGACACTCTCGATTTTAGGGTTGGACAGAGAACAGCCAGGTTTCGACTGGATATTCACTGGTGGGTATTCAAACTCACGCAGCACCCAGCAGGCACTCACAGCCTGCTCACCTCGAAAGGTCTCGGCATCCCCGCACTTTCACACTGCCTGAGAGGCTGCTTTTGCACAAGGCTCTACTACTCTTACATCTAAGCTGCTCCCTTATCCTACAGGGTCAACTGAAGTTCACATGTTAAAGCTACTCTCAGCCAGGCCAAATCCATGCCACCCGCCACAGAGCAGTCAAATGTCAATGCTGTGGAAAAACTGCATTTTGCTGCCTCATATATCCTTTTCTTTCTTCCTCTAGTCTTCTGTTATCAGCGATAAGGAAGTGTTTGTGTAAGCACTACTTAGTAGGAAAAGGATGAAGATTACAAATAAACTGACATTTAAAGGACAGCACCTTCTCCATAAGCTGAAGAACAACAAAGAATTAATGTTCTTCTGAAGTAATTACAGGTCCATTGCTTCAGTCTTAGCAAGATGGGAATTGCTGAGCAGATTTTGAAGGAGAGAACAACAAAGAGCTTGGCAGTTCATGGGGCAGAGTCAATTGCAATGTAGTTTTGGCACCGGTAAATTAATATATTATATATAGAAAGAAGGCTGGTTTCTTAGACAGAGTTACTGCAGTGGACCAGATCTATCTAGATTAAAGTAAAATATTTGATAGTACACCTCAACAGGAGTAAGAGTGGAAAGAACAGTATTTAATTTCCAGAAATTACACTGAAAGGATCATTATCAAGACAGAAAGCTACTAATGATATTCCATTGATCTTGGGAGAAATCTTACTTAATGAAAAAACACTCACTGTATGCCCTGGGATGTATGAGTGACACCAAATTAGAGGTTTTTTTCTAATATAGAAGAGGAATAATGATGGTGTAGGAAAAACTCTGGACTGGAGTAACAGAAATAGGATGAAATTTAATAAAATAAAAATTCATGTCTTTAAAAACTACTAGTAAGATCTGTCAAGATTTAAGTGGATTTCTGGGTTCAGTAATTGTCTCTTCCATCTGCATCTAAAGCAAAAGAAATCAGCCACACTCAGACTTAACACATTTTTGGTGGTAACTGAGCCAGGACCCTTAGTGTACCAGCAAAGTCTTAGGTACTTGAACGGTACTGCTTCCCTGCTATGGTAATCTACAGATTGTCATAATCCGTGTAGTTCTTAATGAATAAAAAAATCTATGATCCCCCTCCTCCTTTTTTTTTTCCCTATTAAAACTAGCACATCCAGAGGAAGCAAGGGCTACCTAGAGCGGTGAGCTCTCCTTTGTGGACTCTGCAAGCTCCCCGGCCCAGCTGCCTTTCCTCACCTTGCTCAATGCTCTTGTAACTCAAAACACTGTCTCTGAAATCTGAACTAGACTCAAACGAGAATCAGCCTGCACCGTATGTGCCGTACACACGCATGTATGTGTGTACATGCATATACATGTCCTTACACACATGTGCCACGTATATGGACCCGTCACGCATCTATGTACGTAGAAACCTCAGGGACCTAATCCTTAACAGCGCCATGCTCCTCCTGCAAAATCTCTTGACACCTATGGGAGCTGCTCAGTTTCTCAGGCAAATGACAATGAGTTATTTAAGGTTGCAAGTTTGAAAAAAATAAGCTAATACATATTTCAGTTTTGATTAAAATGTATTGTTTACAGTATGTATTTATTTACTGATAGTGAACAAGTGACAGTAATGACACTGGAAATTAACTTCATCACAACATTCATGAACTATATTAAAATATTAGCTGAATTGTAAAAATGGCCAAATACTGTTTCCTCTACTGGTATCACAATATTAACTTCTGTATTCCATGTAGCAAAACATGAAACCTTCACTTTGCAACATCTATTTTTCTTGCTTTTCAAAGCAGTTTTTAAAAAGGGCATGAGAAGACATGGAAGAAGCAAACCAGAAAACCCCAAACCAGCACAGAACTCCATAACCAAATCTTTAAGCTATTATGCTAGAAACCTGGGTTTTGAATGACTCTAATATACTACTACTTAAATAACAAAATTTGGGATATGGAAATTAAAGAATCATGCTATTTCTGCAGTGTTCTGGAGTACCACAGAAGTAAATATAGGCTGTTGCACACGCTTCCTTCAGCACACTGAAATGTGCACTTTCAGGGATGTTACATAGTTGATGGAATATGATAACTCAGAACTGTAATTTATTACAATGTTTCCATTATATGCTCCACTTTTGTTTTAGCTTTTCAAAACAAAATCCTGCATAGAGTTTTTGAAGTTTGATCCTTCCCACTTTTTTGGAAAAAGAACCCTGCATTTTCATTTGTAAAGGAATGGCAACCAAATATATATAAAATCAAGTTTTAATAATGCTTTAAGGAGCCTTAAAAAGTTTCGTCTGCTCTTTATCACCAAAATGAGCTTTCTCTGCAGTAAGGTAACTGCAAATGGTTCCTCAACAGACCGATCTACCATTCCTGGCTGCAGAATAATACGTAAGAGCAATATGTACAACTAACTTTCTCTTGTGATATCTTTACATGGTTTCAATTTCCGGTTACAAGGCCTACTTCCTCAAACTTACATAGGTACCAAACTCCTATCAGCTCTGCCATATTCTCTTTCTTGCTCCACATAGGAGTATGTGTGAATTTCTGTACATACTAAAAAATGCACTTCTTGAATGTAATACCAATAAATCAAACACCCACATAAATGAAAATTCAGCTCACAGCTTTTGCTAGAGGATAAAAATGAAAAGAAAATTGTGTTACATTCATTGCCATCATAATAGTTAAATCTATTTTTTTCCATCAACAATGAGATTAAAACTATGAGACATAATCTTGAAAAACTGCGTCCCTTAGCTTATATCAAATTTATCCTTGCTTAATATGCTATTCTATCTAAATACAATTCAATATCCTTTAATTAGAGCAATGTAATTAGCTTGAGTAATTTTGTGCAGTGACAGTGCATTTTCAATGTCCTTCTCTTTCTTCTAAATAAAAGGATGCTGTCTGAATTTTCAAAATTTATTTCCAGTATAAAATTTTAGGAACTCAATCAAATTTTACTTTCTAGGTCTATATTAATGTTTATTCATAAACATATGCAAGGTGTTAATAAATGTTATTGTTCATTGCAGGATACATTACAGTTGTATTCATGGGTTCATCAGACCTATTTAACATTAGTATTTAGTTTTATTTCTCCAGTTACTGACTTACTTCTGAAAATGTACTTAGATTTAAATTAGATGCAGTATCTGGAAGCAGTGTGCTTTCAGGATACGCACGTACTCCCCATGTGCTACTACAAACTCATCAGGTAGAATAAGAAAGAACCATCGATATTTTCCCAGTCTATTGCAAACCAGTTACACCAAATAACTCCGTTGATCCCCTGGAAAACTTCAGTTTTTAAATACACTCAAACTGTCATATACCTGTAGTTTTATATCACTGATTAAGTAGACTTTTAACACGTGACAGCCAAATAGTACCAAAAAGTCTTTATAAGATTTTTAAAACAGTATATATAAAATCAAAAATATTTCACACACACGTCTACATATTTATAAAATGTATGTATGTTTACACTGAAATCATGTACAGGCTCTTGTTAGATATCATACTTAAATCTATAACTGTCTGAGCCTGGTGAAAACATTATGATAAATATAGTTCTTAGATTGTCCTGAGTAAATATTTCTGAGGATTAGAGGGTTAATTTCAGTTGGTGTCTAGCCGATACGGTATGCAAGATCCAATGAAACAATTTCGCTGTAGGAAATCATTGGAAACTTGGGTCTGACATATATGCTGTCCTACAGATACATTTTTTAATATAATATTTTTATTATTTTGCTTTGAATGATTTCTGGAACAACAGAATGTTGCCATTTGATCTTTCATAGCAATTACATAAACACAAGTACATATCAGAATACATATTTTCTAAGACTTAATTAGGGCTGTACTAAAACTCTCAGACATAAAAATGGAATATAGTATTTTCCTTGAAGTTATTTAGTTTTCATAATATATTATTATGTGCATTTAAACTGTAATTCTTCTTCAACTTAGTAAACAACTTTTTCCTTTTGTTGAGAAAAGACAGTTTTGAGAATAACTTCTTAAAAATAGGATATTGAAAAAAAAATGCATTCATTGTTCTGCATTTGTTGGGGGGAAAAAGAAAAAACTAAACTGAAAGCATCTCTGAGTTCCAGCCTGATGAAATTCAGGCAAACGTGAAAGCAGCCTGGCGCTTGCCAGGTTTGATTTCCGTCCCAGAGCTAAGCTCAGCTAAGGAGCAGATCAGGACAGCATCGGCAGTAACCAGCTTTCTAAAAATGGCTACGGAGACACAGTGCAATATTATTTCCCACGCGTAACCCCACTGCTCACGTGGTGTTCCTCTCGCCGCGACTGGAGCCCCGGCCCTGAGAGCCAACGTGGCTGGCTGGAGCAAGGTTAGCGTCTGCGGCGGGACAGCTCTGTGCTTCCCAGGCCCCACCAGCATCGCCCCAGCGCCCGCGGGCGCCGAGCAGCAGGAGACTCCTTGGCACCCCGTTTCCCTCACGAGCGGAAGAAACTCGCTTTCTAGACTTCTCTGCGCGCACAGCGGTAGCTTTCTGACACGCGACGCTGTCGTAGGGCACCTGTTTCGCTTCGGGGATCCCGCGCGCATCAGGGCGTGGGGCTGCGGGCAGGCTCAGCGCGCCGCGGGGACGCCCGGCCGAGGCCCCGACCTTGGCACGAGGGGCGCCGGCGGCGGCATCCCCACGGCCGCTCGCCCCGCTGCTGCCCTGCTGCAGCAGTAGGCACTGGGCTTGCATTCTGAGATGTGTATAAAGAGACAGACACGCTCTCAGTCTGGTATTTTTCTTTGCAAACATTAGTATAGAATAGAATAGAAAAAGGAATGGAGGCTTGCAAATAATGCACACACAGACTGCAGGCTGATTTAGTGCAAACAAGGGCAGCGTATGCATTTTCATAACCTTGTTGCTCTCCTCTGCTTTCCAATCCTTACAGGCCATTCTAGGTATTTTCATTGTGAGCCTTCCTCAACAGAGGTTAATTGTTACATGAACTGTTTTGCACTACGAAATGCAAAAATATACTCATTCTGTTTGTCAGAGATCGCATTTTCTATATCAACTGCACCTATCACAATACAGATTTCTATTTTAAAAAAAGAATGCTTTGTTTCCTCAATTGTGATTTTTGTCAGTCAACTTTTTCTATTTACACCAAAGTTACAGCAAATGAAAAAGGCAACATTTTTGCAATATTAATTTATTTAAATATTTATTATTAATGTGAAAAATAAATTATAAAACAGTTCTTTCATCTTGGTATTTTATGACCTATACCTGATTAAATGTCAGTAATAGCTGGCATTTGAGAACTTGTCTCATCCATCTCATTCAGAAAATGCTACAATAATCATCGTTATAGAGGATTATATTAAACTAATCAAAAATCCACAGTTTGCAAGCTTTTGAAATCTCAAGGCTTCTCCTTCCTGTGCAGAAAAAAAGAAAGGCAAGGATTATATCTAGATACACTTTTTAGATCCCCAAAGCATCAGACTCAAACTTTTTAAACTAATGATTTAACAGCGTGATGAATCAGCAGTCAACAGCAAGGATGGCTATTTCTTTTTTCCAAAAAATTCATGAAAGAAGAATATATTAACAGCTATTAAACCCAACAATATATTTCTAGCTCTGGAAATCACTAAGCTGTAGACTGCCGAAGGTGACAGTTTGCTGTGTCAATCATTAAACCATTAAATCAATCATTAAAGGATTTTCGTTAATATTTATTGAACCTCATATTCAGAAACCTGCTACCTTGGTACCAGCTAGCCAAACCATATTCTGATACAAGTCAGTGAACAGCTCTAGGGCAGGTCTTATTCACTAGTGGCCCCGGCACGAGACGGGACACACGGGCGAGCTGTTCATTCGACACGCGTGAGCAAAGACTTGCTAAACGTAAAGATTACAACATTCGCAATTCACTCATGTCTTCGTCAGCGTTGGAAAGGTGTATTGCCTGATGGTCCTGCAAAATTCTTGCTGTTTCACAGGAAGAATGACAAACATTTATTATTCTCCATTTATACAGACTTTCTTTTTTTTAAGTAAAATATCATCAGTGGGAATTAAATCCTTATCCAAAATTATACCTTATCACAGGACTGGTATTAACGTCACCCAGTCAGAGTTAAATTTCATTCATAGATTTCATAATCAACTGAAAATAAGGCTATTTCCCCTCAGGAAGAAAACAAAATATGATTTTTCTTGGTATAGTGCTGATTAAGATCCAATATCTACAAACCACAGGCATAGAACATGACAGTCAAGTTCAAAATTGTTTTTTATCTGTTCACAGCTGTTCAATAAATATAGTGTGGACAATCAAATCTTTTCTTAGAATACTTTGAAAACTGATACAGAACTGTTACTATTCATGACAAAGAGGGATTAACCTATTTTACATGCTTTCCTTTTCCTTATTTAGAAATATTAGTGGCCTTTTCTGCCTTGCCAACATGACGGATGAGTTCAGCCTCTGCTGATCTCAAGCACCATATCTACAACTGCAGTATGAGTGCACATGTATACAAAGAAGTCTAAAATCCCACTTACATTATTTTCCTTATATGTGAGGTATTGGGCTGAAACTTCCCATTTCATTTGAGTACATTATCCTAATCCTTAGTAACAGAATCATCTCCTACTATTTTCCACATGAAACTTGCCTCATTTCAGTGCAGTAAAAACCTGCGCTGACATGACAGAGTACTTTATAGAAAAGCTGTTATCTGTAATACATTTTCCATATTTGTTACAGATTTTTGAGCATAAATAATGAATTGAACAGGAGACTGCAGGAAGCAAACTGAGAATCTCGGGACTACAGAGGCATTGGCTGAGCCAGGGACTAGCTTCTGCTATTACTTCTGCTGCAAACACAGAGTTCCTACAGAGTTCAAAGGGCTTCCTTAATTTATTTATTTTTTCCTTTCTCTTTAATCAGGTAAATTGCATTACCACAAAACCATGTATTATCTTTGGTTTTAGACAGTTTACATGCCTATTTGGTGAATGCAAGACAACCCCCCCAACACAGGCACCCAACCAGGTGCATCTTGCAGCTAATTTAGTTAACACACTTTTCCCTTTTAAAGCAGCCATGTGGGAAATAGCAAGGACAACGCCAGTATTAGCCTGCCTGGGTTTCTCTGCTGGCATCTCCACTTCTTGCATAAAAAGAAAAAAATGGTGCAAACCAAAAGGGAAGAGTCACAGGAACGGAAAACAGGGCTGAAACTTCAGAGTCAGAGGGATACTTGAAGGTGACAGCTGGAGCGAAGGGACTATCTTTTTGCCTTTTCACTTAGAAGGCAGCACATTAACAAGTGCTGTCCTGCCAATTTTTGTGTTGCGAGCATCACATATTAACTGAAGAGGGACAGCATCTACTTGAGCGTCAGCTCGCAGACAGCTACAGCACACAGGATCCTGACTCCTGCTCCACACTTGCTTCTCCTCCAGGGGAAAAAGCACAGTGCGACATGTTCAGCACAGAAACAACTCCAAAAGCCACAAACCGTTACTGAATTAATAAGAAAGAAAACTAAGAGGCACTTTGTCGCTTCCCCTCTCCTCTGCTCTGCTGCACTCGGGGCCATCAGGAAGCCCTGCGGAGAGGGCCAAGGGCTCTCGGGCGCCCAGGGCCCTGGTGCCGCTGCGCTGCAAGTCGCTCGCCTGCAGTGGTCTGCACCAGGCCGCGCACGTCACTGAGGAATCCGGCTGCACGGTGGGATCCAGTGATTCATTGAGCTCCCAAACCACCGCTTCAAACTGCCACGTTAAGGTCAATCAACCCGCGAATCAGCTAAGACAGGTGGGGATTCAGGTGCTGTTTCAGAAAGTGGGTCAGGCTTCCCCACCACCATCACCGGAGCAGGCGGGTGCCTGGGGCCGAGCAGTGTCAGCTGTGTGTCCAACTGTCCTTGCAGGGAGGCAGAGCCCCACATTTTACATACAGTGTGCATACACATGCACGCATACATGCACACACTACCAACAGAAAAAAAAACTAGCAGGCTATTGCTAATTGCAAGTTCAGGTAAAACAAAAAGTAATTGATTCTACCTCCAAAAGCAAAGATAACCCGAAATTTAAAAATGTTGATACTCAGAATTTCTTCTTAACTATAAGGAAAAAAAATCCTAACTATCTTTATTTTCTTGTTTCACCTAGGAAGCCATATACCTCATTATCAGAAAAGAAATCAGGTGTTACAGTCACCTCAAAAACAACAAACTGATGACATGAACCCAGCAGAACCCTAACTCATCTAGGAATGCCTGTGTCCTGATGTCTAGACAGAGTAAGTGAAATTTCTAGGCTCGTAAATGTATTCTATTACTACAGTAATCCATAATAATATAATTATATAATCATATATATATCTAATTAATAATAATCCAAGAAGTTTTTTTGATACTGTTAAGGACCCACAAGCGTATTCAGATACTTTAATTAAAAAAAGAAGAAGAAAGAAAAGCCTCCATTACATTTCTACAAAAGCAGACAATTCTTCCAATTTCTTGGTATAGATAGCTTCTAAATAAATACAATTTGAAAGAACTCAAACATATAGCTGTTTGCATTCCTTGATTTAAGACAGTGCTGAAGGTACAGTTGTTAACTAGGTTCAAGAAACATAAGCAAACTTTTAGCCATCATTTCCAAATTAGGTGATGTTATGTCACGAAGTACTACAAATTACTCATTTTTTTTAATTAATCAAGTTTTCTTCAAGCTATTATTAGGTAGGATTAGCTAATAGCATACCAGGATTGTGCCGTGATGGAATTATAATGACTAACTATGCATTTTGATGCATAATTACAGACTAGTTTATACAGAGATCAAACGGGCTTTATTCTGTTATAGCAGTGTCTCTAAAATAGAATCATTGTTCCTGGACAATAGCATCTTATCTAAAACACATTTTTCAAATGTAAAATATATATCAAAAGTAAGACTCAAGCTTCACGTGATATCTTTAAGGCAGAAACTAAAGGTGACACCTAATTAATCTGCCAGGATCTATCTATTTAAATAGAAGAGTTTTATTTCCAAAAGCCTCTGTATTTATGCTTCCAGAATATAAGAAAAACCAAGCAACTTAAGCAAAGTAAAAATGCATGAACAACATGACACTTGTTCCCAGCAAAATTAAGAGTGTAGACAAGAGACTCTCCAGAACTTGTATGTCTAGAGCTGAATTAAATAAAAAATCATTAAACATATTCAAGCAAATTAAATAACAAAACCCCACATCTGTTTGGCCTGCCTTTATGCCTCTCACACATTGATTTCTACAGTCCCAGATCCTTCCAGTACAGTCTCTATGGGAAGAGAGATTTTGACATAAGATTACATTTGCAAATAGTTTATTTAAAAGAAAGCATTGCTCACTAAAATCTCACTCCACATTTTGCTTCATGATCTGTAATTATCCAATTCCTGGATTACCAATGCAAGTAAGAAATTTCACAAGCAGTTTAGAAGAAAGCTCACAAATCTGTTTCATGATTACTCTTCTGAAACACAGAAAATGCAGAGATGTATTAGCAACACTGATTCCTTAACACAATGAGGAGAAAGAGGTTAGCAGGTCTGGAGTGGTGATGGGGAATCAGTGCACCCAGGCGATAACTGTACACACCATTTCTGTAACAATACTTTAAAATACTAACCTACCCTACATAGAATTAATTAGGAAAATGATCCTGAAAATGACTACACTATAAAAAATTACAGAAAAACAAAAATACAGTTCTTGCCAAGTGTAGTATTATACTAATGTGCAAAGCTATTAGGTTATGTTGTAATGAACTGATATAGTTATAGCTGAGCTCTCCAAGCTACCTCACAAAATTAATGCCCAATTCTAAGAATATTTTCGTACTCAAAGAAGTAATATTTATAGATCATGTAAATAAGAATATCTGAAAAGTGGGTTTCCAATGTATTGATAATATAATAATATATGAGAAAATGAACAACAGAGTGGTACCATCTATGACAAAGTATGGTCTACAAGATCTTAAGATGCTGACGTTTGCACTTTTCTGCTTATTGGGAGTCTCTCACAATTGCCACTACCTTCCAGAGACGCTGGGCAGCAGCCTCCCGGCTCCCTGGGACGCATCCCACCCAGTCTCCCAGGCTTTCATAGCTCACGGCTGCTTAAGTGGTCACTAACTTCATTTTTCTCTGCTCTGCCAAGTAGTACTTCTCCCCGTCAAACTCTTGGCTGCTAGGCACACAGTGATGATCACATACAGTTGCATGTTAAAGCTGAAGTTAATTTTAGGAAGAGAAGAAACAATATAAAGCCCAATAATAATGCTCAATACAATATGACTTTTACAAGTATAATTATACAATTCACTCTTTTGTTACTATTTTTACTTATAGGCAGAATAACATATGCTGTGGTGACAGCTGGAAAGGAGGTGAGATCCTCTTCATCTAACACTATGCAGGGAATGGAAATAATCATACCAGAGCAAAATTTATCAGTAGAATAGCTTTTATTAAACCATCTGATAGAGTATGAGGGAAGGTATGCTTTCAGGTAGACAGCCCTTCAAGTCTGAAAGCATACCATGGGGTATCTGTGTGAATAAGGTTTAACTTCCTTATCTTAAAACCGAATTAATACAGATCGACATCAGTGGAAACTGGATCAGAATATAGCCTTGTGGGGGAGTTGGGGATTTTTTTTGTTTATTTGCTTCTGTAAAAGGAAAACAATAGTCCACAGGCGTAAGTAACACCCAATATATTTCAAGACTTCTTCTGTTATATTTATATGTTATTTTATTTGCCATCAGAAAAATAATGAATACCTACTTTGCACATTAATTGCAAAGGCAGTTAATTTACTCTAATCAGCCTGAGGTGAAGGGAGCGCAAATTAACTTGATGCTTTTTTTCTCCCCTCTTTGTTTCAACATAATTGTCCTCCTCCAAAGTTACCCCAGTGAATAATCTTACCATCTCCAACATCATTTTCATCACTCAAACTCCCTGCGACAAGGTGGGAGATAGCTTGGGTAGGAACGTACATGTGCAAATGACACCACCTGTGCCAAAACAGTTATATCCTTTGTTACTCTATTAAAAGATCTGTTCCTGGTCTTTTCACTTTTCATTCCAAAAGAGGGAAGAGAGGGGTAAGGATGCTATTTGATATTCTTTAAAGGGGTTGCTATGTTCAGCAACCAGTAATTGCCTGATATAGACTGTCTCTTGCTGGTACCTGGCTAGGGATGCGCTTACTTGTCAGCGCAAAATGGAGAGAGAGCAGCAGTGACAACTAGCACAGAAGATCATATGGTGCCTAAATCCCAATGAAACCCATGGCAATATACAGGATAAACCTCTGGGAATTAGTTGTGCAGATGCTTTTTCCTGATTACTTTCTTCCTACGTCTAAACATCTTTGAAACCTAGTCTTAATCATTAAGAAGTCAGAATCAAAAAAAGGATTCACAACCCAAGTTATGAACTGAGGTCTCCGCACGGTGCCTGGAGATATTAAGCACTTTGAACTGCAATTCACAGTAGCGCTATTCAATTATAATGCAAAACAATGCTCTTTCTGTTGTGTGCATGTGTTGTTTTTTTTTATTAAACTAGTAATGGAGGCTGTGCTATGTGCTGAAATCAATTAAGTATGTTAGGATATGTTCAAAACTTGCTTTCTAAGCTGTGCCACTCAAAGCGGGGGCTGGAACATCTAATCTGCAAGTATCAGACAGCTGAAAACAGGAATAAATTAACATCTGAACTGAGTGCGATTAAATATATTTTGGAAAAGGTAACTTTCGTTTCAGTATCTACATAACAATCAAAAATCTAAGGACAATTCCAAAGGCAAAGAAAAATTCAATCAATAAGGAAGTGCAGATTAGAGGGTGGGGATAATTCTTTTGTTTATTGGCTCCATTATTCCACACTGAGAAACGTTTATTTGTTGAAAATAAAATTTTCATGGGAATGTAAATATTTTAGTTGATATTTATCAAGGAGTGGTTTTGGTGTCACATGAAATTTCTGTTAAAAAGCAAAGTTTACAACACCATACAGTAACACATAGCCCACTAGCTGGGTTAAAATCTATTACCATCTTGATGGGTTTTTCAAATCTGTGTTGCATCTATGTCAGTACCACAGAACCAGTCCCAACATTTCCTTTTGAAGCTTTTGTGCTTTATATCAGTAATTAATTATACAGAACAAAAGCAATAGGCTACAGCTCAGTGATAAGAGCATGCATGAGAGAAAATATTCTAATCTCTGCTCCAACAGCTATTTAATTTTCCATGAAAATTATTTATTTATACATATGCAAAAAGCTTCAATGGGCGAGACTGAGACTAGGCGGTAGGCTGACGGCTATACACTTGTCCAGAGTATTGGAGGAGTGGAGACATCTGAACCTGGAGCTCCCAGACAGTACGTGCTCCCTATGCCCGTGGCCTTCCCAGGATCTTTCTTTTTTCGTAGTAACTTTGAAAGTTCCCAGGTTCACCTCAATACAGAACACAAAAACTTCTGAGAGCCTGAATAACCTGAGGACAGAAAAAAATTTCCTAAGCAGCTCTACTTACGAAACACTAAAAGGCCATTAGACTTGAGATTTGCCATTTCAGTGCTTACATTGCTGAGGTTTGAGTCCTGTAAAGTCAAAACCCAAAATATATCATCAAAGTACACCAGCTTTCAGCCTTTATGATCACACATCTTGAAGAAGCCATGAAATCATGTTTGATATTTTCTCATCTGTTTTACCTGCCTGAAAGCAGTTCACAGAACTAAAAAGTCACCAAAATATGCCACCTGATGCTAGAAATCCTAGAAATCGAGACAGTCTTTATTTTAAACTGCTCTTCCTTGAGTCATATGTATGTATAGGCTAAACTGAAGTAGGCCATTTGGAAGGACTGTAGTCAAAGACAGGCTGTTTGACATACTTTGCATTTCCCTATATTGTTAAAGATATCCTAACATTCTCATATTCAGGAACATATAGAACTGATTTGAAACAGCTTCAATATTTTTTAAACTGCATAACACCACTGCATTTTTAGGTATGAAAACACTAGCTGTTTATAGAAAAAGTAATTGGACAAAAAGCTATTTAATGCTCAACAGATCACTGGACACTTGCGAGATACTCATTAATCTTTTTTCTGAGTTGGATGGGAGTGCATTCTGTTTCAAGTATAGAAGGGGAAATGGTAAGAGCAGAATACACATTTGTTTTATTAGCAGTTGCTTTCAGAAGGCATTTTCTGATGTCACATAATGAAGTCAGTGATCCAAGAACGCTAAGAAAATCATAGGGTAAAAGGATTGAAAAGATGGTATTTATTAAGCCTCCTTTCAAGTTTTTCTAATAAAAATGCTGTCACTAACCAGTCATTCATAACAAATATTCATTAATTTTCATCATTCTCAAAGCACCGAGAAAAGGAAAGGAAGTACTTTTACTAAATTTTACAGGTGTGGAAGTTGAGGTGTCCAGCAATGAAGTTGACTGATGAGGTCACACTATTGACAAGTACTAAAACAGAAAAGAAAAGGTTTTTTTAGCTCTTACACCTGTGCTTTATCCATCTGTTTGTAGTTCTGTCTTCACAAAATGCCAGTCGGATAGCATGCCTATGGCTTAAGTATATGTTTAAGTGACAGAGATATATTCCCACTACCTTGCTAGGTATAACAAATACTTGCTTTTATTTTCCTGGCTCTGTATTTCTGTAAAATAATTTATAAATCTATTATAAGATTATAAATCTAGAAAACCTCAAAATTGCATAATTTGGCTCATGCAAAGTTAATTTGATGCACTACAGAAAAAGAGAAGGCCTCCACATGACCAAGAAATGTATAAACACTAACTTAAGTACTCAGGTCTGCCTTCTCCTAAACACACAGCCACAAAACTCAGCAGTGAATCAGTTTGGGCAAGGTTTCGTTAAGAGCTTCTCTGCCCTTTTGGTGAAGGCTTGAGGCCTCTCCCCGAGGCCGATGGCAATGCCACACAACCCCAGCACTGACACACTGCTGCAAGCTGAGCCAGGAGGCTTAGTTTCAACAACGCTGTGCTCAAAAGCTCTTCAGTTCCCCCTGCTTTTCAGCAGGTTTCTTTTCTGGGTGGGGGGTGTAAGAGGGGAGCTGTTTCCCTGGCAGATGTCCCAGGCATATTTCTGGGTGGAGGATTCACTCCAAGGGCCTGAGACTTTGCGGCTAAACTGCCTTAGACTCACACGCCCTGAGATGCCTCTTGCCAAGATCCAGCTGCTTTTAGCACCCTGGGGTCCCAGCACGGTTTTCAAGGACATGTGTTTAACAAAGCATAAAGATGAACGTACTTTCTGTGGGTTCTCAAAGCAATTCGTTTCTGCATCACTTGCTACAATAAATATTCTCATCTATAGGAAATCGCGTACGTCCCTATCTCAGTTTCCCCAGGAGTGCTGAACACCTTTGGGGTTAAGTTGAAGTCCAGGATTGTACCTCCTATCCAAAGGAGTGGAGTTTCTCTACAGGTTGATCTTCACATCTACTCCCAATGCTCAATCCCACTCTGTTTTTTCCTGGCCTGACTTCCTGCCCCTTTCCCAGTCCCTCCTGGATCTCCTGGTCCCTGTGATTTTTAGTACTAACATTTGGGTGCTTAGCTTCTTACCTGGATGTTTATCCTTACCTGAGTCAGTCATCTCACTCCCTCTTGACTGGTTTAAGCAGCCTCAGCTGTCTCAGTTTGGGAGATAAAAGACTCAATACTTTCAGCTTGCTTTTGAGGTTTGCCATTTCAATTCAATATACGGTAATTGCATATCTTTAAGAAGAACTCATGCTGCACATAGACAAATTCACTGCATTGAATTTTAAAATGGATACAATGATTAGGAATATTCCCTCATTTCTGTCACAAAGCTGTTTAATTTTTTTTGCTTTAATCTATCATGACAGTAGCCAGAAATCCACTGTTGGAAAATAAGCATTTTTATTTGATTAAGCATTTTTAAGCAGCACTGAGTTTGGGGAACACTGCCTTGAAGCACAAAATGAAAAATAAAATGACACAGTGAAAGGTAAATGTCACCAAACTTATGATTTAAAATATAGTTAGACTTAAATCTTATTACAAATTCTGTGTATGATTTTCTTTCTTTAAACTGTATCATATATCTAAATATACACCACCATGCTATATATACAGTTTTGCCTATGGAGGTCAGGGCGCAGTCAGCCAATGAACTCTGGAGAGAGCACTGCCACACATCCTAGTAGAAGGGGAACAGGAGTATGATCGGGCCTTTGATTTATATATCTTATTTGGGAGAGTGGTGTGAAATGTTAATACCAGGAGATATAGGAGATAAATATTAGGTAAAGCAGAACTGGAACAACCTTCTAGGCCATGCCTAAACCCAGCAGCAGCACAGGAAGGGCTCTCCACAGCATGTTTTCCAGGTTTTGTGAAGTCCACTTTTTGCTGTAAATGACTGAAGTAATGCGGCTACAGAGAGATCTCTAAAGTCTTATGAGACTTCCTGGTTAGGAAATTACATTTCAGAGCCACAGATAAAATAAAATATGTAGCTGCAGGAAATCAGAACAGCTAGTAAGAAATACCTGCTAGATAAAATGTCACTATTTTACCTTTTCTTCCTGATTTTATAGCATAATTCCCACCAAAGTAGCTTCCAAGAACACCTAATCCTACAGAGAATCTCAAATCTGAAGGATAGTTTGCTTGACAATTACATTAGGAAATGGAGGAGGCACAAAACAAGGGACATCAATACCCCTTGAAGCCTGAGGATTAGCTCATACATCCGCAGCGTTACTCTGTTTAGCACTTCAATAGGTTTGACTTGATGGTACAGGGTTTAAAATGGTACTACTTACTTTCACAGAAAGGTAAACAAAATGCAGAAACTATCACAGTGAGTTCAGTGATGTATACATAATGCCATAAGAATCAGACTTAATACCAAAACTAACCAGGCTAAAGGGACTACTGAACACCATAAAAACTAATTTTCCTTTCCTTCTTTTCCATAATTCACACTGGCTGGCATTATCCTGATTGCAGAAAGAATCTGCTCCACAAGCGTACTGGTACCAGGAGGCAGGTAAAAAATTTTATTGTTAGAAAAAGCATTTGAGAAGCTCTCATTTTATTCATTCTGGATGCAAAATAATATGGATTAAGAAGTATGCAGTATCCTTCCCTCACCTTCCCTCTCCCAAAGAGAAACATGGTTTCTCAGGCATTTGGCACCAACAGCAACACAGTCACTACTCTTAATACTGAAATACATTATCATCTCCAAAACCTGTAGGATCGCTACTTAGAAAAGGAAGTCTCTGCAATCTTCATTTTGAGGTTTTCTTGCCATTTCTAGAAATCTCTACCATATTGCAGTGGCAAAAGCTCCCTATCAACAACTGTGAATTTCAAACGGCAAATTAGGAGCTCTATTTCTCTGCAGTATCACAACAGTAAAACAGAGTAACAGTAGGACACCAGGTACAAAAAAGCAGGGATGTCAGCTCTTCAAGAATGATTTGGGTGAGTGAAAGCTTACACTTCTGTGATTTTTTAAGTTTGGCTTTACACAAAGTGGCCTATTCTTCCTCTTATTTTCTTTTTACCTAAACCATAGGAGGTTATTTACACTGATATGCAGGTCAAGCGAGAGAAGATTAACAGATGGAGATTTGTGTCACAGCGCTAGAGACCACCACAGGGGAATGAGGGTCTCCCCTTCACTGCCCTTTGAGTTTTTGGATAGACACAAGTTTAACAACATCTACAAACTGTCTGTGTGACTCTGTCTATTCAGACATTGCATAAACATGCAGTTTAGATAGGACCATAGCTTTTTCTAGCTCATGACAGCTGCTTAAGAGAGTGAAAATGTTATCAAGGTTTATTTAATACATTTATATTTCATAACTGCACTGTAGTTACTTACATGATGGTAAGACAAAACTTTTGCATCTTCATAAACCTATGAAAGCTACAGTTGTAGCCTTTCCATCTACCATATTCTCTCTCAGCAGATCGAAAATGGCTAAATCACCTTTGTTACCCCAGGCAAACTGTTAATCCGAGCTCTCTAGCCCACCACATGCAGAGCAGAAAACACAGCCCAGGTGCTCCTGCTTATTACTAGCTGACGTCTGTTTATTCGAAGAGGTCTGTAAGACTTCATTACCTGATTTTACAGCTGTACTTTACTGATAATGAGTAAGATGAACAAATCCAAGTAAAGAAAGCACAGAGAAATGAAACTGTATGCATTAGGATGTGACAAGCTGACCATCCCGAGAGCAGGATTCTGCAGCACCGACTGTCTAGATTAGGACTGTGCCCACTGATCTCAAAAACGGTAAAACAAAACAAAACAGGGCCCAGGGAACAAACCATAAATTGCATGAATTTTTATGAATGTGTGTGATCACGTCTTTTCTCTAATACCTACCCTTGTCAGCTCCATCTGCAATATCCCAGGATTATTTCTGCTCCTGAAGCTTTCTTCACTTTTTTCTACCTTGTTTTCCTCGTCTCTCCTTATTTGCTTCTCCAAATAATATTCTCCACAACCTCTCGACCTACCTTTGTCCCATCTCACCAGATCTGCTCCTTTTGCATTTTCATTTATATCTTCTTGTCTGATCTCAAATTATTTTTACTGCACTATCTACAACCTGGCATTTCATGTTTTCTTTTCTGCATCTGCCCAGACTAATTTTAAGCATTATTTCGATACCTTCTTTACTACAGTTTATGATACAGAAAGGAATTATAGCTTTCCAAAGTGATGCTTCAAATCTGAAGCAGCAATGGCCTACAGACACTAAAAAACATACATTTAAACTTGATAATAGAGAAGTTCATAACTGTAAAGTTTGTATCTTTATTAATCTCTTTTCCCCTGAAATATCTCTGCAAAGAAATAACATGATAGAGTAAAGTACCCCTCATTAAGCCCAGTACATGTGAATACGGAGGTAAGCCAAAACAGAAATAGGTAGCTTACTGTTTGCCAAAAGCCAAATATTTGGTATTTAAGATATTAAGTTGTAATCTGCATTTTATTTATTTGTTTGAACATTTAAGGTGCATTTAAATGTGAGAATAATAAAACAAAAGGAGTTATACAAAGTGCAATAGATGATATGCCGTTCTAAGCCTAGGAATTATTAAAATGAGATCTAATACAAAGGGTTTTTTTTATTATTATGAAGGATACTAATGGTAATACACCTATGGTTTTCAAGCTTTTTTACTTGTAGATGCTATTTTTTTCCCAGTGGAAAACTGGCTCTCTAAGGCAGCTGTTTTAAGAAGTTTCCTATATGTATGATGCAACCATCTATATATGAGCATGCTTTTCCTATTCACCTTCTGAAAACCTTCAGATGCAGTCCAAAATTTCTGCAGTCTGCAGATCACTGGTTGAAAACCAGTGCAACAAAACCAGAAACCACAGATCAGGTACTGATTCAGGGTAAACTACTGTGAGTGTAACATATTTATCTTTTTAGATTCCTTTTAGACTCATTTTTAGACTTCTTTAGGTTTCATATTGTCAAGTATTTGCAGTCCAGCTCCAGTAACTTCACTTCAGATTCCCCCCCCCCCAACACCTACAATTCTAGGTATATTATTTGTCAATTGTTTGTTACGTTTCCATCATTCTATCAGGCAGCAAATGCTGAGCAGCTGCAGAGGTGGCACTATCTTTTGTACGTGCAAGCAGATCAGTTTGTTTTTCTGTCTGGGATTCCGCTACTTCTCTGCAGGCCACCCAAACGTATTTATCTTTCTGCAAGACAATGCTTGGCATTTAATACATTAAAGGACAATCCACGTTGTTTTTGTTTAGTCGTGCTACGCAGAACATCATTAAAATCCAGGAACATTCATTCTTTAATGTTCTAAGCCGGTAGCAGAAGTTGACAGCAGAATTTCCTGGAGATTTTGACTGCAGCTGTTTCTCTGTCTTGCTTTATGTAGCTTGAGCTTATTATGCATTGCAGTCAGGGCTCGAGCCCCTTTATCTGTAAGGGTATTTGAAGTCAGATGCCCAAACTTATTTGTGAGCAACTTTTTAGCTAGCTGATGTGGAGGCAACTGAGGCAAAGAAAAAGAATTGTCAATATACGCATCAGGGTTGCATTTTTCTAAAGAGAGTGAAAGCAGCCTGTGCAGCCTACTGAAATCCCTGGTTGGCCTCGCTTCTGCCGAGAGTACCTGGAGCTCGTATAACTCAGGGCTACACTTTGCAGGGCTCCAAAGGTCAGACCTCGCTTCTGTAAAGATGGAGCAGAATGCATAATGCCTGCTGGGGTGGGATATAGTTATGAATTCAGGCAGCCAAAGCATAACGCGGTTTTGTCCAGGAGATGTATGCGTGGCCTCGCCGACAACGTTCGCCCCGCACGACCACCAACTGGACTTCGGTCACCTGAACGCGCCTGTGCTACGCTAGCACCGGCCTGCGCTGTTCCCTCTCCCAAAGGGCTTGCCTGAAATCTGCTACCTATGTTTGAGCAGGGAAAAGAGATTCACCCTGAAAATGAAAAATTCAGTACTGTCTTATAGCCTTCTGCAAACCTGTTAACAAATGAGCTTGCTGCGGGTAAAGTATGTCCTAAACTCAATGCCATAACATGCATTCATGCCGTACTTAAAATGATGTTAATGCCAGCACACAGTTTTGCAAAGGAATGAGGAAGACCACACTGAAGAACAGTACATAATGAGGGATGACTGGAACGTGACTGTGAGTGTCAGCAGCGAGGTTTTTTTAAATTTTTTTTTAAATTATATTCTTGCTATCCTAGAATGCAAGCAAAATTTTACATTCAAATATTAACATTTCATATGCAGTATCACCTGCAATTGGAGTTGATGCCTTCAAGGTGACACAGTCAGTTTGTCTTTGGACAAAAAAAGTATTTCGTAGTCATCACGGAAAGCAAAAGCACCACGGCATGCAAAGACAGCATGCAAAGCCCCATGAGGCCCCACGAGGCACCAAAGGGCACCATCTGGTGTAACGTGTACTGTCAGCAAGCAGAGAGCACACACTGATGCATACGCTCCTGCTCATGCCTCCTGACTGGCTGGCGATGCTAATTATAATTAGATGTTCATTGCAGAACATTATAGCTTGTATGGACAGGTGGAGATAGGCTTGATTAACTAATGACAGACTAAATGGAAATGTTTCTGAAAACTATTAACAATATTTAGTCAAGCAGTATTTCTGGTAACTAACTGGCAACAAGCAAACAGATAATGCAGCCGTATCTCCAAGGAGTACATTAGATCAAAGGTATGAACACCCTTATCCAATTCAGAGCAATAGACCTCTTATCAAGAGCTTTTGCATTATACTTCTCAGCATCTGTGCTCCTACTAAAAAGCAGCATTAGCATTTATCTACATATATGGAGGTCAACTAAAAACAGTACCTATTTTTATTTCAAACTAGAACAACTTTTAATTAAACTTTATTGACTATTATTGGAAATTGGTTTCTTTTAGAAATACTTGAATAAAAAATGAAGGACTAATTATGAAACATTTACAAAATTGGGGCCTTCAAAAGGCTTGGAGACAGAATTATTAAAAAGTCACTCTCTTGCATTTAATTTTTTTTAATATTGAACAAATTCTCTTGAAAGATCTGTCACTTTCTGACTGAAATTTCCTGAATTTCCTCTATACTCAGTTGAATCCATATATTGTTCAACCTCTGGATCTAATCTTTAAGGCTTGGCTTCTATTTTCTCTGAACAAAGCAAAATTGGTACATACATGCATGTTTTTCAAAAATTGTTAGTTTTTATTCTTTTATTATTCCCTTATAACATTTGGTGCTGTAGAACTATCTCTCAGTCAGACTTTTCTATTAGTTTTTATTCTGCCAGGCTTTAGTCTGTGTTTTTGCATTTTTTATTTCGACTCTATAGTTCTGTGTTTTGCTGCATTTTATTTCACTTTTCTTGTAGCATTCTTGATTTTTTTCAGGAAAAAAAGGCAGTGAAGTCTACTTTTAATAGTATATCAGAGGAACAATTTGATAAAATGTATTAATAAAAATCTCAATATATAAGCATATTAAATGTGTTAAACCTTAAAAAGATAATACTGTCTTTTCTAAAGAATTTGTGAGTGAGAAGTCTGTGCATAAACCTGTCTCACTACTATTAATTTGTAGACTACACTCACATATTTAGCAAATTATTGTTGGTCGAAGGGATTAATATAAACAGAAATACTTTGTATACAGAACTATTTTTTCCTTCTCACAGAAGAGCCCAAAGCAAGCTCACGGTCTCTCGGGCGGCTGGGCCACGCTGCCAGCTTCGCTCAGCCGTTTGCGGTGCCACGCTAAGGCACTGACAAGCGGGAGCTGGCGCTCCCCACGCTCTCTGGCAGCTGCGGCTCTCTGCGCCGTCCACTGTGGCAATGTTACTCCCCAAAACGGAAGCAGAAAGACTGTAGAAATAGTTTTCTGAAGTTCTGCTGGGTAGAAGACAACTATGATATTAAAAATAATGAACACAGGATAACAGAATATAGAATACATATTCTTTTGAAAAACAATACCAAAACGCAAGGGATTACCAGCAACCTGGAGGAGAGGACCAGCTACTACAATGTTCCAAAGACACACCTGAAACAGGATGTACTTGTGCAAGGATGCAGAGGAAAAGCTGTGATTTCAGAGGAAGCTCAGCTGACCTAATGGCTCAGGCATAAGATAATCACACAGGTGCAAGACAGGCTCAGCAAGACACCTTCAGGCGAGTCTCTAAGGGACTGGTGGACGCCAAGGCGAGCGCTAGGCTCCCGGTCCTCTCACTCCTCTTGGCAGCAGGCTCAGCTGCGGTGGGTCTTGCTCCCATCGCATCTTCTCACGGCAGACACCTACCGCCTCGGTTTTGCTAAGTCACTTCCTGGTGCGATTGCTTTCATTTACTATTTAATTTATTTTTTGTTTTGTTTATCTTGGATTCTTTCACAGGTCTGGTTTAGAGTGTGGCACTACAAACTACTGCATCTCTTGACTTCACTCAGATGAGTAGAGCCCGAACGAGTGATAGCCCAAAGGGGGTGAAAGAACAGGAGCAGGAAAATGTAGCTGGAAGAGGGAAATAAGAACTGAACTACTTTTACCAAAGGTAACACTTAACAGAAGTAGCCCTATGTCAGTCATATTTAAGAGTTAAAGGAAAACTAAAGAAAAATAGCAAGCATCATACTAGAGTGTTTACACAGGAGAATAAAACTTTCCTATTTCACTTAGCATCAAAAAGGCCTGACTTTGCTTCCAGGGAAAATGTAGACCAAACAGAGACGATACAAATTGCAGCTACTAAATGATCAGGAGTTTGGGTGAAGGAAACTGTGGGGGCAGTGGAATATCTGGAGACATGTTGCAAGAAATGAGTTTTCTTAGTCTAATTAAAAGATGCTGTCCTGATGTATTTAAAAGGTTACTACAAGAGGAAGAAAATAAACTCTTCTTCATGTCAGCTAGCAACACAACAAGAAGTAATAAACTTAAGTAAAAGGCAAGGAACATTTAGGCTCATGGAATTTCTTTGAATATTTGAGAACATTTATAAAAAACTCCCTGAGGAAAGTTGCAGACATAGTTTATTCTGCCTTCAAACAAAGTGATAAAAGAGATGACCTCTCAAACTCTAGCTCTGATCACTACTCTTTTTCCTTACAAACAGAAAAAGATCCAGCAGGTGTGCAATTAGGTAATTTACTTAGCTCCACACTGTGAGCTATGTAAGAATACAATCAAAGCTTAAATTACAAGGGCAAATTCAAACATTCACATGTTATCAAGTAAAGATTCCTGCATAATCTTAATTTATCACCTGATCTGGATCATCTTCCTCACAAAATCCTCACAAGCTTAAATGAAATAATCTGCCTGTTTTACCATCATATTTAAATGCAGAATTTCAAACCTACCCACTAATTATGACTGCTCAACTTAAAATATGTTAAGCCTGACATGGCACAGCATTCATACCAACACACGATAGGTGCCAAAGCTAGATCCAAATCAGGTGCAGCTGAACACACTCAAAACTTTCAGGTGCCAAAAACCAGGTGGCTCCTGCTGGATGTTCACGTAGTGCAGAATACGCCGTCAGTAATGACCTGCCTGACCTGGTTCACTGGCAACAGGCAGGAATCCTCTCCCAAATCCTGGACAAAATCCAGTTCTCCTGAGTAGCATTTAATTTTCTTACTCAAGAAAAAATACCCCTCATACTGACCCTACCTCATTCACAGCACCCTTCCCCCAGAGTGGAGATAACAAATGGGAAAAGACCCATTGAGCTTGAGAGTTACTATGGTCTACAACGTTGAAGACTGTTGTGGTGAGAGAAATAAGGATCTGCATGCTTGTTCTATAAGTACATCATACACACACACACAGTCACAAACACGGACATACACATACACACACATTACATAAATAAAAAAGCAGCCTTATTTTTCAACAGTTCTGAACAGTCTCAGCCATTAACCAAACTGAATATGAGCTGGAAGCATTCAAATCTTTCAAAATTCAGCTGTCAGTATACTGAATGTTTAAATATGAATTTGGGTGCCAATACTAAGATCTCACTTTTGAAAATGTTAGCATAGACATCAATTTTTGAAGTATAAATTGCATATACTAAAGTACTGGAATAGAACATATTATGTTCAGAAAACTCTATGCCAAATAATAAAAGAGTAATTCAACAGGTAGCCTAATACATTAAAAAAACAAAAAACTTGAGCTTTCAGAAGATGTTACACATTCATATCGGTAAACCCTGTCAAACACTCAAGAATACAAGGAGCTTGGCTTGGTTTAGTCAACCAATTTATGTTCCAGTTTAAATATTTTGGTTAGAGATCTGATTTCTTGTTGAAATCAGTATAATCCCTGCTGGAAATCCAGTTTGCTTATTCTCCTCTCCTTACGCTCAGACAAATGAGCTACACCAGATGAAAGTATCATATATTATCATTTTGCTGGCTAAGATCAGCCAGGAAGTGATTCTGTACAATTTTTGTGCCTGAAGAAGTCTGTAAGCATAGCTTATTCTTGTGTTTATTTTTCAGCAGCTAAAAAAGGCAGTGAATTTCAAATATCCTACTATCAATATAATATTCTCCTTTAAGATCTGTTAAATATAAATTCCTGAGTATTTTGGTTTAGGGTTTGTAGATGAGCTGTCAAATCCTAATGAATCATAATGATCTAAATCGAACTGAAGTAGAGGCAATGAGAGCACTTTATTCTCCATAGCCTTTTTCTAGGCTTGTCTACACTGCAAGTTTGCACCTCCAATGAGCTAATTACCCATTGATTCAAGGTAAACATGTTTTCAAATGCTGGTCTGGACACTGTCCAAACACATCAATTCTCTAGTTTAGAAACACCAAGCCTGAAGCCAATCACAAGAGCCTCTACCTAGAAGAAGTGTTGTGTGTGTGTTTGTGTGTGTGCAGCCTTGTCCCTGAAAATGAATCAACTATCTCAAAATAACTGGTAATACCAACTTTAAAAAATAAACAAGCACTTCTCCACTTTCAGTTACTTTTGATGTATTTTTCAATATGGTAAAGTAGATGTGGTAATTAATTCTGCTCCCACTGAAGCTTCACATAGCTGTGTATTCTGACAGTTTAAGGCCCTTTAAACAACTTACTTACCAACCCACTAATAATGCAGTATCTAGTACTTAGATGCACTCATCTTTAAAGAAAAGCTGCTCATCACCCACAATATCCCTAACCTTCTACACATGCTTTAATAAGCTTTTTACCTCTGCTTAGCCAAACACAGTCACAATCGCTGTCATATTTTCCACTCTTTTACTCCTATCTTGCATGTACTCAGGGTCAAACATCTCACTATTGTACCAGATGTTAAATAACTAACAACTCTAAAAAGGCAAAACCTTCATTATTGATGCTTATTTAATATGGTGCTTGTCTATGGCAGTAGGAGAAGACTCTTGCATCGCTTAATGAATGCAAACAACTGTTAAACTTACAATTTGATTGCAGTATCTATCAAAAAAAAGACAATTCTTAAAAGGCAAGGATGTTGCTTGTAGAAGGGCTCTAGCTCTTTTTCTATTACCACTGTCCTTCTTTTGCAAATGTTCCACACTACATTTTCATTTTTTATCAAAATTCTCAGTAAAGCCAATCAAAATCTAATTTTTGCCTTTTTTTCTCTTAAAAATCTCTGCAATCCCATCAAATGGGGAAACAAAACAAACAGTAACTTTGTAATTTTTTAACTGTACCCTTTAAATAGCTGCACTGAAATGTTAGTAATGTTATTCACAT
Organism: Apteryx mantelli; assembly: GCF_036417845.1. NCBI lineage: Eukaryota > Metazoa > Chordata > Aves > Apterygiformes > Apterygidae > Apteryx > Apteryx mantelli. Next base: position 45,256,825 of record NC_089983.1, read on the forward strand.
TTATTCTTCCAGCATGCCAGTCTCTGATACAATAAGGTTGCAGACCCATACACATGTACAGCCTCCTGTACAGAGGAAAGGGCAAACGAGGCTAGATTATTATCCTTGCCTGATGCCTGCCCAGCAAAGTCGGGCGAATCCCTAATGAAGGTGATTACGACTTCCACATGGATCATATGCTAATGCTTCCTCAGCCTTGTAAGTTTTCCTGTATCCATCAAAGTCTCAGCTGCTAATTAGAATGACTTTTTTCCTGTCCTTTCTTTAACAGGGAGAATAATTAACCACCTTTCTATTTAACCAGCCTTTTATAGAAAATAGCTATGGCTCTTCTCAACCTCCTCTTTTTCAGATAAGACTATCTGCAATGATCCTGCAATGATTTTGCACAGGCCTTTTTTTTTTTGACATCTTTTATTTTTATCTCCAGAGTTCCTCCAGTTTTTCCGTATCTTGTATATATTTTATATGGTGACCCAAAGTAGTTGCATTTCAGCTGAGGCATCAGCAAGGCAGGTTCACGCTGCTGAGCTGCTGAACGTAGCACCAAGGGCACTGACACAGAGGGAGCCGCGGGAAAACAGGACTCTGGAAAACATACGAAGAGCTAAGGACACCCAACAGGCCCCAACAGAGCAGCAGTCTCTATCAGGGTGGTACCACCGTACCGCTCATGAATTAACTGAATGGGTTTCATCCTTTTTGCCCCTTTGAGTGACTCTTAATCCAGAACAAGAGTAATGTCAATGTTTCCGTACTTCAAACCCCTCACGTATCCAGGCAGTGATTCATCTTCAATGAACAAGGAAATGAATGGCATGACGTTAGCTTATTAAAACACTGTGTTTTACACTATCTTGTATTCCAACAATATAAAGACAATATAAGAAATGTGTGACCATCGTCAGAAAAAAAGATTTGGGGAATTTTATAACATCATTGTATAGTATCCATGTTCAACAGGAACTATTTTTTGGATTACTTTCATTTTGTTCATGTTATAAACAAATCCTAGTAGAACTTAAAAGTTGCTCTGTCTATAAATATAGAGAAATACACATACACTCTAAGTCCAGGTTAATGTAAGTAAATCTTAAAAAAAAAAATTGGTCTTAAACTGTTATTCTTCAAGATATTTTTCTATGCTTCCAGTCATGCAGTGCTCTAATTCATATCAGAATCTGTCTTAACATAAATGACCTTACTGAAGCTGGTTAGATAATAAGACAATCAGGTAACAAAAAAATATAAATAAAAGGAGAATTCAGATGGCCAGGAGCATAATGTACATGCATTACAGAGCCTTAAACTCCCATTTATATTCTCATTGAGAAACAAAGTGGCCTCAATTGTCTCTAGCTTAATTGCTTTCATCTTGGAGGAAATCACTGACAGTGTGATTCAAATCACGCAGCTTTTGTCAGGGCATTTCAGGTATAGAAAAAAATCACAAGACTTTTGTACTAGCCAGAAAAACGTACCTATTTTCCATCTCCTCCACAAATAACAAAACGGTTTAACTTTGCAGTTGTAATTCATGGTAATTTTAATAAAAGGCGAGTGTTTTGATCAGAAGTTTAATTAGGTAAGGCCTGGAGGACAGGGGTCTGGGGGAGAAGGAACAGCAACCGCGCTGCTGGCTCGGAGGCAGTTTCCAGCTGAAGCGGGGGGGGGACACGAGGAGCTGCATCAGCTGCGCTGGCCCCAGGCAATCAGCCTCGCGGCGTGTTATTAGCGTTGCTGCTGTTCGTGCGCTCAGCGCCGTTTGGTGAGGCGGTTCAAACAGTCACTAACAAAAAGCACCGCAGACACCCCATGCAAAAGCAGGCCTGTTTCGTGCGAGCGCGACACTCGGTTATTAGACCCAGCTCCAGCGAGTCTGATGAAGCGAGGGAGGCACAGCGCTGCATTCAAGGTCCTCTGCACCAACCAGCCGACAGGCAATTTTTGATAAGTGAAAATACTTATCTTATACTGACTTAGAAGCTGACTATTTTATTTTCTGCAAATTTAATAGCTTTAGTTAGTTTGTGATTTCATCGGTGTTCTTTGAAAAGCTCATCCATCGAAGCATTGTAGTTCTTGCGACTGCAATTTTTCCATAATTATTTACACTGCTCAAATACTCCCTCTGCTAGTAGCAACGTACTTACAAAATCCATTACCACGCACATGCTGCAAAAGAGAAAAGCTTACCTAAGTTCACGTTGCAACAGATGTATCATCAGCAGCTAGCTAGCTTTTTATTCTCCAGGCAGTAATTCTGATTATTAGATAATACCATCACCCAGAGCATCGGTAAGCTATTCTGATAACACTGCCAGAAGTCACTTTGCCAACTGCTTCACAAAGTTTTACAATCACTGGAAGAAAAAAGTTCTTTCTAACTCACAGATTATCATCGTTATTATTATCTGCTTTTCTTTAAACACAATTTGGTTTGGGTACCTCTTCAAATATATACAAAAGATTGGATTTTAATTGTAGCCTTCAATTATCTGTTGTGAAGTGTATTTGATTAACAAAAAGGTATGCACAATAGAAAATGCAAACATAATTATTTGAAAATATGCAGGTACTAAAGCTGTGCAAGTTTATTCTATTTTTGTCTTGATGATACAAATCACTTTGATCCAGCTACTTAACCTGAACTTGTTAATGAGTTCCCTTTTAAAGTAAAGTTCTGTAAAGTGCTTGATATTTTCATTTCTTTCATTTCATCAGTGAATACTGATGTGAATACTTTTTAGCCTTAGATGGGTTTCATGCAGGTTTGTGCCTTTTTATGTTCATAAATCCAAATATTTGAGTTCCTTGAAGAACAACTTTATTTTTTCTTCTATTCTGTTTGCATATGCATGCAAAATCATATCATGGTATTTCAGGACAGACAGAAGATGAAGTTATCCCTTGTTTTTTGTTTTTTTTTTTGTCATTAACAGAGCAGCAGCAAGCAAGGTTTCCTAGTAAGCAGATCTATGCCACTACAAAAGAAAACAAAGTTTCAAAGGAGATTAGGTCCACAGGGAAATGTAAAGGTGCCAAATATAAATAAATAAGTAAGTGCCGCATGTTAGTTAGCAACAAACAAATTTTAAAACAGAATACCACAGAAATGGAACCAGAGTTTTCAGAAAATTGAAAACATGTATAAATATTTTCTCCTAAATGTTTAACAACCATTAGAGCTAAACAGATGGCAGCAAGGGTAGACATAATTTTGAAAGGGTTTTTTTGCCTGATTAAATATCTCTTTCTTTCTGAGTTGTTTTGGCTCCCCTCACTATTACTTCTGACTGTTCACAGCCTGAAAGAGGTGTGTGTGGGGGGAGGATGATCAACGAAAGCCAAAATCTTAATTAAAACTTTCAGCTTGTCAAGAGTTATCATGAAGAATTTTTTTAAAGGGGATTCTTTTCCAGGTCGCCTTTAAAACTTTCTAAAAGTTACTACATCTTATATGTATCTTACACACAGCCCTTTGAAACTGCTTTGTGACAAGAAAGGGAGCTGAGCTCTTTTAATAATGGCATGTTACTAAAATACTAATGATTTTGCTGTTTAAAAGTGAGCTTTCATGACTATAACACTCCTCTTTGATCAGCAGAAAATGGTGACTAATCTGAGAAGAAAAAAGTTTCACATCTCAGAGGTCTCTCCCAAGCCTTGTGACTGTTTTAAAAGCTCAGAGACAGGAGAGCAAGAACAGAATAAAAAGAGACAGCAGACACTAAATGTACCTGTTTTATATTTACCCTGAAAGACTCGCCTGTTTAAACAGCAAAGAAACAAATAAGAGATAAATACTGGACGGACCTCACCTACTTTTTCAATTCCTGCTCTTTCCTTCCCAGTAAGAAACTTGGTTTCATCACCAGTAACAAATTCTGTGACTTTCTCTTCCCTCTTCCTCGCCCGGGAAATCTCTCCAATCTCACTGGCATTTATGGCATGGTCAGGGAACGCTGCCAGGTCAAGCCCAAGGGGTTTTCCCTTTCTGCTCTACCCACCCGAGCAATCCCCTCGGCCGGGCCCCGTCTCCAGCCCGTTCCCGGGAACCGGAGAGCGCCAGGCCGAAGCTTGCACACTCGCGTCCTCCACCGCTGCTCACCCCAAAGGCGAGAAAGGCTTCAAAGACAAGCAGTTCTAGTCCCCCAAATCAGTGTGTGTGTGGGGGGGACACGGGGCGATGCAGCGCATTAAAATATAGATTCTTTTAATATTCTAAGACCCTAGCGCAGCCCGATATGTCGCCACGTGCCGAGGTGCCGGCCGCCTCCCGCGCGCCTCCGAGCGCTGAGCGGGATCCGGGGGGAGCCGCCACGCCTGCTCCTGCAGCCCACCGCCCGCCTTGCAGATTTTACGCCTCAGGTGATTCTTTTTTATCTGTTCATTTACCTTATAGCATGCTTAACTCAAGGCAAAGAAATGCAAATGTGAGCATTATTCATGGCATCTAAAAATAGTGCATTTACATTTTTTTTTGAAGATACAGGTACAGAAAAGAAAAAAATAATCAGCTAACTTCCAGAGAAGTTGATTCAGAAAGGTCTCCCTCTCCTGCTGCTCCTCAGCTGACTTGCTCTTTTCTGGCTATTTCGGGAGCCGGCGTTTCAGGGTTGGGCTCAGGCTCTGCCTATGCAGAAGCCGCATCGAAGAATTTACCATGAAAAAGTTTCTCTTAGCTCCTTTTTCAGATCCCGCCAAATAGGATAGCTTTTATGGGCTTGAAAGTCTTCTCATGTGACCAAACAGGTTTAATTGCCAGGCCCAAACTCACTCCATTTACAGCTTCACAGGGAAAAAAATCTCTCCACACTCTTAAAAGTTGTTTCCCTTCCTTGGCTATATCTCTTTATTACACTAGGAACTATCTCCTGTACATAGCTCTCTAGCAAGGAAAACTTTGATTTAATGATGTGTAAAAGCTCTATCATTCCCCTGGCACTGTTAGTGTGAACTGTTCAATGGACCTTACATTACATTTAAGTCTGTCCAATAAATGTAAACATCTCAAGAGGATAATCATACCCAGCTTGATTAAGAATATATGCAACAGCAGTTAATCACTCTGGATGACAACAGGGTTCACGCGACCAATCTCCAACTTCTTCCTCTTAGGCATACCAGAAGTATTTCAGAAGAGAAATAAATTTACAAATAAAAAGAAAAAGATTAAAAAGGCAGACGCAACTGTTTCTGAGGATTTTTACTTCCAGCTATGACAGTTTAAGGACGCTGCTTCACTCCGTCCCTGTACAGAATGCCGTCTTTGAAAACGACGTCTCACACTTTGGTTTCTTCTATTTCCCGGATTGTGGATTGATGCAAATTGTCCAACTGTATTTCAAGAACTTCTTTATGTATTTATTAATTAAATTCTTTTTTTCATACTGTGGCTTTGATTTTAGCCACAGTAAAATCTGTGCTGAGAATCCCTGAGAAAGTAAATGGAATAACCTTTTTTATTTTTTCCTCAGAACAAATCCCTTTGTTGAGGAAAGGGAAAACTTAGGCTATTAATTCTTACCTTGTTTCCCTTCTTCACCTTTGTGGTTGGAGAAGATATCACCAGATTGCTGTTACAGACTTACAAACCTCATAACAAAGTTTTTGTGCTGTTGTGCAGTATTCTGGCTTTTTGACATATTAGCATTTCCAAGAGACTGTACATAGCACATTAATAGATGTTGTTCTTTTAACACTCATCCTACCACAATCTCTTCCCGTATGTACTTACAAGTGTTGTGTGAAAGAAACAGGCAGAGCTGTCCTTTTCTATTTCCACAACATACCAGAAGAAAAAGATGATTAGAAGATTTATTCAAATATTTATATGACACACGCTGTTGCAGTACTAAACTGTTTGCTAGCTCTTTTTACAAGTCTCTTTCGCAGCAAGTCTTTTCTCCCCATTGTTACTACTATAACTTTTAAATGACCGTTACAAGTTCCCTTTTCAATGACTTCAGCCTCTAACTGGGCATCCTCTGCAATGCTCTCCCTCCTCCTCCTCCTCTCTCCCGTCTCTCCCTCCGCGATGCCTTTCCTTTACGGTGATTCATAGACGAGGCGTCTAACTCCCTTCTCCACTCCCAGCGCTCGGCACTGCTCTCCTCTGCATGGTGTCTCCGTAACCTCGCCGCACGCGCCCTTTCTCTAGGCTCCTCCTGACGCTTGCCACAGCCTCCTAAGTGGGTGCTAGATCAATACCCTTGGCATTTAAAATGCTCTCCTTAAAAGTCCTGGTTTTCCTTAAGCCTATGAAATGTAATAGGAAATTATGATCGGCATCCCAAAAAGCATCAGAGCCGTAGTTTCGAGTCACACTACTACAGCCGGGAGTAGCCCTGAGCTGCTGGCAGGCTCAAAGCTTTCTGCTCCTCCTGCCTTTCCCCATTTCCTGGCATTCTTGAAGAAATCAGAAATGGATCCCAGTAGAAATTAAGTAACCCCAATATATATCACTTCATATATAGTGGATATATAAGCAGTAAGAATAGGACCAAAATTTTAAAGTGCTAATGTCAGGGGAGGGAACTCTAGTACGCCCCTACTCCAATCCATTTTTCCCATGTAAAATGTTGGTCTACACTCTGCATTACCAGTGCGGGGCACTGGAAGGCAACACTGGATATATTTAACTGGATATAGTTTTAGGAACACTGGACATATTTACAGTATATATATACATATGTGTATACAGAAGTACACACTTAACAGGGCATTCTGCAATAATTATTCCTACTCCCCCTGAATACATCCAAATATCATATAACTTACACAAGATGCTCGTCATCCTCCCTATTAAATAGAAGATATAAAAAACCCCAAATGCGTTGTCAACACACAACTGGCTGGTCAGCAGCAGAGCTGGGAGACTCTTCTAAGCCTTCTGATCTAGTCTCTGGTGAGTTTTAAGCGTATCACCTTCCATATTGTTATACTTATTGTTATTGCTATATACACATATACTATATGTGGTATGGTGACCACAAAGCCTCATCAATGTGCAGGCTTACTGCCAAAAATAGTAATCCAGAATCCTTTTAAAAATACGTCATTCTCCACTAGTACAGCAGACCTACACTGAAGGCCGTAGCCAGAAACGAAATCCCTCTAACGCAACTCATATTTATTTCATGTGACACTCATCAGTACCATCATCACTTTTACACCAATTTTAAGGACCAAAAGATGAAAGAGGGCAGGAAGAGCAACAGCTTTTGCTTCTTGACCACTGAAGAAAAGAAGTCCTATATTACAGTTTATCAAAACTATGAACTGAAGATATGAGGAGCTAAACATCTCACTCCAAAGGCATTGGATAGATAATATATTACTACAAAACAATTTGTTCTCCCTCTCTGTTTCTGATTGCTACTTTATTTTCCACTAGCACTGTTCTAACTTTTTCTTCAAAATACGCTTCACTGAAAGTCCTCACAGTAATCAGCGGACACACGGCTTTTTCCTCTGATAACGTTCTCCCAAACACAGCTCCCATACTCACACGGTATTACTCTTAACTCCAAAGTTGTTGACACAGCAGATGAATACTAGTGCTGCAAAACCTGTAAGTGGCTGAATAATTAATTTGCCTTTTTTTCTTTTTGCTTTTTCTCTGAAATTTTCAGATGTGTTTCCAGTAGATATGGGCTGGAGTAAAAGAACACAGCTCAGATGATTGATAAAATTGCTAAAATCCTAAATCAAAATAGTGGCGGTTTAGATTAGAAACATAACAAACAAGTTTGTTCAAGAGCTTTTTGAATAGTGGAACCTTTCTTCTCTCTGTTTTAAGTTCAGTTTAGATTATGAATAAAAGTTCTCATTCAGGTTCAGTTCTAAGGAAAATATATGAAACCACTAAACACCTCATAAAACTCACAGGCGCTGACAGGTAAAATTAATCACACTCGCAAAAACTATCTTCAACAAAGCAAGAGGAACCATTCTGGCTTAAGAAATGTTCTGCCTAGGCTTTACGTGTTCTCCCGGTAAATCAGGAGTTCTGGATCCCCATAGGACAGCTACACGCATGACACCACGGATGTAAACACGTCAGAGCGTCAGGGCTTGAGCCTGCACCACTGCAGGTAAGTTCGCCACAGGCGCAATGGCTTGCGATCGAGCTCGGAATTCCTTAACAGAGCAAACGTGCACGTGTACTTCCAGCTTTTAGAGGAACGCTCGAAGGAACATAATATGGCAGCAATACCTGTTACAGGAACGAATACATTAAAATGTAACTGGATAACTTCTTACAGGAACCCATATAAAATCTCTCAAAACAGGCTGGGTTTCATATTTCAGTAAAAAGCCCCCACAATTTATAAATATATGTTTACGGTGCACAAATATAACTATCTTTAGAAGCTGTTACACTTTTATGTAACCTGATCATTTGGAGCTCAACCTGCAACAAATTTTTGTATATTGATATTTTTGTGGTTCTTCAAATAAAATAAAACCAGCAAGTTACTTAGAATAGAATACCATGTTACCACTTTGACACAGAATTATGTCTTAGCTAGTATCAGCAAGAAAGAGTAAAAGGAAAGCAAAAAAGAGAAAAATTGAAGGAAAACATTTTTAAAGTAATAATTAACTCTCTTCTATGCCACTGAAAAAGGCAGCTATCTAAATAAGAATGGTTTGCGGCTAATGGATAACAAACAGAAGGAAAAACAGTCTTTTTTTTTCTGTTCCAGCCTTCCTTGCAGAATCAAAGTGCTGGATACGATTCTGACATCCCTGAAAGATAAGATTATCTAATGACAAGCTTAGAACTCATCTAGCAAATCCAGCAAAGAATAAGCAAGCAAATGTACAGAAAAGGCTGCTGTTAGCAAATCTGAAAGCTTCAAGCTCTTTCAGATCAGAACTTTCAAAAAATCAATTCATACATGATTTTTTATTTGTTTCTTTTAAAACGACACTGCAGTCAGATCGAGGCAAGTTTACCATCTGCTGCAGACAGAGATACAGCAATATTCAAGAATTACATTATACTTCTTTGTAAACTTTACATGCAAGCTGTTCTTGTCAGAATTAAAGTCATCGTGATAATGCATCTTAATATTCAATCAGACTTTAAATAAACAGGGACGGAAGTCCACATACGGATGACAGGCTGCCCTACAGTAAACACTACTGTATTTATTGAGAAGGGGCTTATGGCAGTTTAGGATATATTCCGCCAGGCATTTCAGTCTTAACTACTTACAGACTAATAAAACGAGGATAAAATCCCTGTTCCAAAATCCTCACTGAAATTTACAGGTTTTAAATTAACTTGATCATTCCTCTTTAGTTACGCTTTTACTTCCTCATCTGCTTTAAAACTTTTCCCAGCTGGTGGCTGCTGTAAAATGGAAGATTTTTAGTACCCTGTATTTTAAGCAAGGCTTTATTCCCAAGTGATGCTGGATGTATCTATGGAAGAGAAAAAGCAAATACAGTGTATTCATATCATTTTAGATGACCCTCTAAAGCAGAGCACAAAGTCCTGAAATTTTGTGTGTAACTAAACTCAGTAGAGCCACTTCCAATACTCCTGATAACGAGGGGTTAAAATATAAAGAAATAAAAAGTTCCTTTTTCACATATTCTAGCTAGAAACACAATTTACAGGAAAACCAAAGCAAAGAAAATCTTATGACAAGGTAGGGATAAAATTATTTTTCCATTTCTCATTCCATTTTGAAAAGTTATGCAGCATGTATTGCAATTAATATAGGTAACTGCTTGCTACAAGTGCATTACACATTATTGTGTTGTTATAGCTACTATATAAATAGCTCAATATAAAAGTGAAAATACAGTTTTTCAAACACGTACATGAAACAGATAGATATACAATTTGCAGACACTGGGGTGTGTAAACGACGCTGCATTAACTAAAAACAAAGTAGATGTTACATCAATCTGTGGTCCGAAAGTGAAAAGCCATAAAAACAAATGTAAAGTTTATTATGGGACGTTTAGGCAGACAAGCATGCATCATATAAAATAAAACATTTGTAATACAAAAAATAACCTTACCCAGATGTTGGGTCAACAGCTATTGCCTTAGGGTTAGTAAGCTCGAGCTCGATCAGGGTAACGCACACCGTCCCGTTGCGACTGCAGACGAAGATCCTGTCGCTGACGGGGTCCACGAAGTACAAATTCCCGGTGATCCAGTCGATTGCTATTTGCTGCACATCTGTCAAGAAAAAAAAAGAAAAAAAGGCTCAGAAGTGAAAATACCATACAAATAACAGAACTTGCAGCTGCTTCACTCAGTTAAAGAACTCACACTTTTTTAAGATGAGAATATATACAAGGGTATAGAGTATGTACTAAGCAATTCAATTCCCAAGTCAAACACTGGCAAGTGATTTAGCCACCGGTTTGAGAGAACTGTTTCTTTTTAAGCATGAAAGTCGTGGTCCAACTTCAAGGACGTGAAAAGATATACACGTGTTTGTAGCTTGGTAAAATGTTTGAAATTTTGCCGTCCTGAAAGTTTTCTGCAGCCGGTTCAGAAGCAGCGGCACCGAGCGACGGTGCGCTGTGGGAGCGGGAATGAGAAAGGCTGCTGGGGCTGGGCGACGCTAGCGGATCCCAGCGGAGAGGGCAGCCGCAGGAAGTCACGGGAATTCTCAAGTTCCTTTTCCAGGGCGTCTATTACACAGCAGAGACAGGACACTGATAATGCATATACTAGTTTATTTATATCTGTTTAATGATATATATTATATATATTTTAAATGGACTAAAGCCAAAACACAAACACTTCAAAGAAATTCAAAAAGCCTCCGTGCGGATACGTATGTCTAAAACCACTACGTGTAGCAGTAGGCACGTGCGTGCCACATTCAGTCTCATATAAATTGTTTTTCTGTAGCTCTGAAAAATCTGCATGCAGCCGGATTTCTGATTCGACTGCTAAAATGAACTGCATCAAAGGGAACTGTCCGCATGGTGCTTATGCAGAGAAGTTTTGCTACGATGAAACCAGGAGTTTTCCTTCTCAGGAAGCTAAAGGGAAGAGCGTGGCTTCGCAATTACCCGGCACAACTAGTACTTCATTTTAAAACAGAAACTGCACAAGTTCGTTTTGGGGGGTGGGGGAGCCCAGAATAACTTTTGTACTTGTATTCTAAATCCTGCATTTTCCTTTCAATTCAGTTTGTCTTACACCTAGTCTTACTGTTACAGTAAGCAAAAGTGTAAAGAAGCATTTCTTAAAGGAAGAACAAAACTATCGGTGTCACTGAACTAAAATTTCTTTACTTCCTATTCTCAATGACAGTACTGTACTGACATCACCGTGTAATATAAAACAGTTATTTTTAAATTAATAACTATTGTAAAATTATTTTCTTTTAAATAGAATGTCAAGTATTTCTATATTATATATTAAAAAACTTTTATTTTAAACCTATACATACAGTATATGACTATGGTTTCAAAATACTGTTCCAATTCTTTCATATTGACATAAGCCAGATGTGATAAACTATCATTTCTCATGGTACTCAATGGTACTTTTGTTTTTCTGTATTTCTATCATCCTTCAAAGGTTGAGCTTTTAGGGGTTCTTTTTCCCCACTCCCAGAAGACACTGTTGCCACCATCACATACATGCTGTGTTAGAGGATAAAAAGTACACTCGATTTAGAAAGAAATTGAAAGCATTAAGTTTGTGACAATAAGTGAGGGTTCATTCGATAAAATGCTTAAAACAGACATGGAGATGCATGTGTTGTCCTTCAAAGGGCAGATAACATAAACAAGATCTACTCAATAAAATACCAGGAATAAATACCAGCTCTGTTCCATCACAGCCATCCCATTACACAGTCCATTGCTGTCTCTTCTCTCTCAGATTTCTCTCCTTCCGCTATTCACTCTCCTTCTAATTCAAAGCGAATATTATGCCTCTTCCCTCTGATAGCTACTACCACAAGATGTGCTGAGCCGGAATAAAGGAAAGCTCCATTTAGTGCAGGATCCCACCTCCAGAGGAGGCCAATGCCGCATGCACTGAGACACGCTCAAGCCCTCCAGCAGTTTAGACAACGGGGAGGAAAAGCCTTTTTTTTCCTTTGTCCAAACAAATTATGGCACGTGCTTTTAAAACTATCAAAAATCACGTGATGTCCCACTATGCAAAGAGAGTATCTCAAAAATAAACTTTCTGGGGCAGCACCTTGTTGTCATCCAATACTTAACCAGGATGGTCAATGCACGTTGGCATTTTCACTTGGTAGTTGCAAACCCAAGTTGTGTATTTTAGTCATCACTGCTCTGCTTTTTTGTCTTTCTTGTGCCACGTGTTCTGCTGTGAATTGTACACCTCAAATTACTCATGAGAGGGGTTTATACAGAGCTGCTCAAGTCCGCTCCCCCATAAAACCATCCTCTACATGAAGATCCCCTGAGCAGCACATCCCGGTCTTCTGAATGAAACTTCTAATCCCTGCGGTTTAGCTAGCAGCAGTGCAATAAGCCACTTTGAACGGTTCTTCAGTTGTGGAGCAAGCTGAACGCAGTGTATGCCAGAGAGATAAGGTTTTGGTTGCACTGGGGAATTTTTACATATACATTTTCGTACTCGAGAAGATACTAAATTAATTTCATGCCTATTTCTGAATTCATATATTGAAGCCCAATACGTACAGATGGCTACTCCACTCACATCTTTGAAGTAATTAATCTTTTTCTCTTTCATTCACACAGTTTCAGAAGTCTCTAAAAAGAAATGCCTGCTCCTGAAAACACACATATTTATTCTGAGCAATACTGTACATATTTTTGAGGGTTTTTTTTCTATTTTAATAACAGCTTTCCTTGGAGTATTTCTGCTAAATCTGATCATCCTTCTTTTATTACTTTCTAAAAAACAGAGTTTCCTCTTAAGGACTTCAGAAAGAAGAGTGAATGTTCAGATCCATGACTTTGGATGAAATCTAATCAAAATTAAAAATGCTCCAAAAATGGGCACACTCCATGTATACTTCTGGTTAATGAACCACAAATAGCCAACCTCTCTATTTTAGTCAACTTTACTCTCTTTTGACTAAGGAAGGATCTTCTGCTTCCAGCATAAGCCAAAGAAAATTTAAAAACCGAAACCATGAGGTGGCTTACAAAAATGAGGTAGCCTATTTGAGCGTTTTTGCCTTGCCCTCTCTTTCCTGAGTCTTCAGGGTGTATTTTTTTCCACGTATCTGCATTTGACTTCTCCAACAAAAATGCTAGGAAGTTCTTTGACCTTTCTGAATGAAAGCTGAGGTTGCAGCAGGTGAGGCTTTGTCAATGCTGTACAGCAGGCAAACGCTAAAAGTGCCCGCCATTGACAAATCTGCTTTTTTAATTCAGTAGCTATTTAGAAAAAACAGAGATAAAATTATACATGCACAAAGGAACCAACAAACTTCATTGCAGCAGAGAAGAGAAAGCAGTTTAGACGCAGGCAACTAGCCGCAACCGTTTCCTTTTCCGCGGCGCCCCGCAGCAGCGAGGCCGGGTGACCTGCGGTCAAACGCGCCTAAGCGGCAGCCTGCGCGGTCCTGCGCGCGCACTGCCTGTGCCGAGCCTCTCCTGGGAGCCAGCGCTCCTCGTCACCAGCCCGCACAGCTTCACGCCGACACCGGGCTGCGGGCAGGTTTACGTCGGCAGAGGTTGTGCTGTGCCTCTTCTATCGGCAGCGCTTTGCCATAATTATGTGTGTAGTTCCACTTACAAAACATGGTTTTTATTTAAAATGCCACCGTTCAATCAACGAAACATATTGGTGACTAAGCTTTCAACAACCATGCCCTGAATGATTACTGAATATGTTTAAAAATGAAAAATCAAATGACAAATATCCATCCATCTTTTCCAAATGCATCGCCCTCAACTATCCAAGTCCTTTGCGAAATCAGCCCTCTCAGACACTGTAAAGAGTTTAATGAAAACCTAAAATATATTAAATTTAAATAAGTACTTTAAAGCATCCAGACTTCAAGTTCCTCAAAAGAAAAGAAGGCTTTTCCCTTGTTTGATGAGTAACATAATTCAAATTTCAATAAAGAGTTACCATCTTACAAATACAACTGCTATTCTTCCAAACCTCCTTTATTTCCAGGGCAGCTAGACATCGTTAGGTTTTCATGGTTTCGTTTCTTAGGCTGCTAAGAGGCATGCTACTACAGAGGGGAGTCAGGCAAAGGTAGCATTAAGATCTGCCACCCTGGCTGAGGTTGAACACTGAGCAGGCACTACGGCAGAAACGCACGTTTAACCACAAGCTTCTTTCTTCCATTGCGAACCCTGGGATCTACAGAACTTAAAAAAAAAAAAGAAAAGAAACCACACCTTTTCATAAAAGCCCTTCTGCTTACAGAGCGTTCAGGGGAAATGTGATGATGCCGGGTCCCAGGTATGCTTGGCCTCGGTGCCTTTGCCAGGAATTTTACGCTAGGGGGGCAAAATCTGGGTCGAAGTTTCCTAGCGTACTTCTTTTTGTCCTCACGTTGTAAAATAATTTTACCTCACAGTACATCGAGTTTCTGGAATGAGTAAAATGGGTGAAATTTCCTCTTACTGTATCACGATTCATGCATTTGGTTACGATGCCACCAGATGAAATGTAAAAGGAAGACGTGTGAAACCGTGAAATAATGGCCTGAGGAAGGGGCTTGACTTTTGATCCTGAGGATCAAGATTTTGGAGGATCAAGGAGTGAATTTTCTGCTGCCAATCTCATGTCAGACACAAGTAAGAGGTGTCGAAAACCGTAACGCTGCTAATTTCTGCATTACTGACTTTCAAACACATTGCCAAATGATTGTAAACTTGTAATGGGGTCCCAGTAGCCTGCCTACACGCTGAACAATAAAGACAGATTTATGGAGGTACACAGCTATAACAGTCTTTTTTTCTAACTGCACATTCAAAAACTTCTTATAAATCTGCTGAGACTGTAAATCAAAGCCAGTTATTTACTTCAAAGCAGTTAAGTCATCCACTGTTAAAATTAAAGCATAATTCAGCCGCAACTGGCATCCCATCAAGCACGTGGACTACGAGAGCTGCTGCGGGGAGGAGGCCGTGCTACATTAGCTCCTAATACCTGCCTCGTTCAGCCGCCCTCCATCAAAGGCAGAAGTGCACAGCCTTCCCCCTTCCGAGGACCGCCTGCCGCATGTAGGCGCTTCATCAACACCCCCTGCACACAAATAAGGTCACTTAAGTGTTTTCCCGTAAAGACGCTAAACGGTACATTATTCAGATTTTTAAATGAAACAGGGAGTTACTTTTGCAGCACAAAGTAATCGAGGAAAATGACTTCCAGGAGACAGGTCAAGCAGGTGGGTCCCCGAGGTGGCCAGCGGCACGTCGAGGAGCGCGTTGGGGGCCGAATGCAGAAGTCAGTTATCTTAGTCAGCTGTTAAGCAGCGGGTTAGGGAAGGAAGGCAGCTCATGCTACGCATTTTTGTAGAAGGTGACACTTGTCAGACAACACTGGTTCACAGGAGTCAGAGTATGCTATATTCTCTTGCAGGTAAAACGAGGTCTTAATTTTATAGGCTAATTTCATGTTGAGCCCAATACAGTTGCTATTAGCAATATATTGTCTAGATGACATGAATATACAATACATAACATGACCTAGGGTTATAAATCTGCATTTCTTTTTCCCAAAGGTCATTATTACATTCAATTCAATTTTAATCAGAAGGTAATAATGACCACAGCATATTTCATTCTGATATATATAAGACATTGGACAGAAGTCTTTTTCTGCATCTCAGACATTTAGGGGAAAAGGACATTATGATGTTCTTAAAAAAATGTGCTTGCAAATAAGAACAAATGCAAATGTTATTAAAGAACTATATAATACAGTTAAATTCTGCTTACTGATCTCAATTTAAATCCAGCATGAGAAGTACTACTATGAGAATAGCAGAAAAAATTTTAAATAATTTTAATTATAAAAATATGACCTGTGCAGTTAGCAAATATGTGTCTCATCACACCACACAACACCTCTGAAACAAAGCCACATCATGTACCTTAGCAGATGAGATCACCTCTTCTTTTAGGGTTACCAAGGAAAGAAAATGAAATTACTTCTTATATTAAAGAGCATTAAGCCATTTTCTTCATCTCCTTCCCTGCCTCTAAAAAGAACTGCAACTCTTCAGAAAGGATCATCGCCTCCATGGGTACCTACCGCTACAGCGCAGAGGAATCACTGTCACCCGCTGACGCCATCAACACGCTTGTACTTCTGCAAACACGCAGAAACACTGTACAGCATCACCTAACGTCACTATTTACCTTATATTATGGTTTGAGCATGACAAATGAAACCCCTTCCTACCTACGAATGCTGAATGCCAGCTCTCTATAATAAACGCATACTCATGTTATTGTTATCCCATCCTTCCTTGCTTCCTGTTTGTCCGTATCTTTTTTCATCCCTCTCTTCCACCTTGTCCGAAACTGAAACTGTATTCTCTGAAGGAGAGACTGTTACTTGTTGTATTTGACCTGATCAACAAGGAAATAACTGTCCAGACTTAAAATCGAGGCCTAGTCGATGCGTTTACAAATTACAATTTGAAATAATTTTACAATTACTTGCTAATTTTTCTTGCTAACTTATTTGCAGTAATGCAAAAAACAAAAATAAAAAATGGTTTTAGGGTTATGCGTCAATTGTTTCTCTATACATTTCAACATGACATCAGGACACTGCTTTTTGGGGGGTTTCTGTCCTCTTCACTGCAGTGGTGGGATCCAAATATTGGTCTACCTGAACAGGAATGCCATTACCTTAAAACTGAATACCATCATAGAAAATACCATCCACAAAAAAGTCTTGTGAACCATTCAAATAGTTGTTGCTTCCAGCAACGAGACTCGCACACAATGCTCTTATATTTGCAGAGCTCGGACTTTGCTTACAAAAAGCTTACAGCCTCTTCCAAAATATTCTAACTAGCCGCCTTAGAAAGATACGTGGCCATAATCCCTCCTCTTCTCAGCTACCGAAGTCTTGTGTACTTTGTGCTAACTAGTCCGACTCTGCACACCCACTGGCATCTTTAGCATTTTGGTTTTTAAACCTCCCAGCATCCCTATGACATCTGGAAATACCGTTATTCTCATTTTGCGGTAAGAGGGGAAAAGAGAAGATTACTTGCTAAATGTCATGCAGCAAGTCTCGGGAAAAACAGCGGTCTCCTGACAACCAGCAGACTAGACTGCCTTTCTCACTGAACCGCTCCTCCTCTCCTGTAAACAGTTGAAAAAAAGAGGGTCCCAATACTTGCAAAGAAAGGATAAGTTAGCATAAGAGGATATGTTAGCACAAGAGAACCCCCCCACAACGAACTGTGACCAGTTATTTCATAAAATACAGAATACAGATTACAGTGCATTCACAGACTATTATAAAAATGTGTACCCGTATTATGTTTTCACATTACTTTATCTTATTTGAGTCATCTTTTCCCCAAAAGTTCATTTCTGAAGCTAATGCAGTGGTAATGGCTATTTAGAACAAGCCTGAATTCTGCAACCAGTTGAACAGACTTAGTGAATAACCGCTATCTCCTTGAAAGACCCTTGAAATGAAAATGCACAGGATTTTCAGGATATTCCTAGCTAAAAGGGAAATAGCATTGCTCTTCTTTAGAAAAATATTCTCCCTATATATATATATCTGTTTATTGAGATATTAACACACACACACACACACACACACACATATATATTGAAAAATGGAACCAGATATGTAGGTAAAATAAATCCTAGAGATGAGAGCCACTGGGACTGTAAATTTTCACAGGTGTCCACACACTCCTTAACCAGCTCATTATTTTTGCCTGCACGGCGTGACACGGTCTTTATGCAATTACACAGGCAAAGACTACGCAAACGTCACCGTCGGCTCGAGAAGTGCCACGGTGAGCGCGTGGCCCGACCGAGGAAGCTGTCGCTGTTTTGGGACGTGCTGATAAAACGCAGGGCTTCAGCTCTGAGCAAACGGACCAGCCCTTCTGCGTGCTCTGTCCTCTTCTCGTTAAATTACTTACGACCGTTCTGACACTGTCCTTCCAGAACGGAGAAAATTATATAGCTTAAACCTGACTTTAGTGAAAGCGATGCACTCTGCTT
Organism: Apteryx mantelli; assembly: GCF_036417845.1. Taxonomy (NCBI): domain Eukaryota; kingdom Metazoa; phylum Chordata; class Aves; order Apterygiformes; family Apterygidae; genus Apteryx; species Apteryx mantelli. Next base: position 45,274,996 of record NC_089983.1, read on the forward strand.
AAAAGATTCGTTACCTGTAATTTATCAGTTTCAGAACGAGTGCTTCACTTAAAACCACCACTAAAAACTGTAAAGCAAAATCAAGATTTTTATTTTGTTCAACCTAACTCACAAATAATGAGAGGGATAGGATTTGTTCTTCTTTTTCTTTATTTAATAATCCTGACATGATCCTTTAGCTTTTCAGCATTTCAGGTCCTACTCCAGAGCTAAAGCCAGAAGAAAGTTTTTGATCAAATTCACTCAGTTTTCAGTAGAGATCCACAATGTAAGCAAGGACTTGGAGAAGCCAAACAATACTCCTATGAAATGGAGATGATACTTTTTGAGTCAGCCAGTCAAAGAAGTCAAAAATTAAAGAAATATATGTCCCGTATTAAACCCTAACATCAGATGGTGTTTTTAATTTGCCGTGGCCACCGCGGTGCAAATAACAATCACAGCTTTACCAGCTCCCGCAAACCGGCATGTCCTTCCTCTGCACGAGCTCTCGATAAAGCCCTGCTTGAAGAGCAGCGCCCTACTGCCCCCCGAGCCCGCGAGCTCCTCGCTGTGTCTGCGTTACAGCCCACAACGGCGCCCAGAAACAGCCAGCCTGGACCGACAACTGAAAGCAGTCCGGCAGAGCCCAGGGGCAGCGCAAAGATGTTGAGACTGGCTTTCGTTTCACCAGAGGTGCAGGTTCTCATTTCAGCTTTACTTCTGTTAATGCAAATTTTCATTATTTTAGGAAAAGCACGATCCTCATTCACCCTTCACAATGCACCCGTACAAGGCGTTAGATCAAAGTGTGTCGCAAAACACACAAAAACATTAGTGAAGGTCACCAGCTAGGATCACAACTTCTCCTACTTGTGTTTTTATTCCCGTACAATATATGTAAGCAGCTTTTTTTTTTACCGCTGCTTCCCCCCAAACCACACAGCAGCCCTCTTTTTGTACCACTACACATCTGACACAGACGGGACAAGGTCACAGTCCCTGCTAACGCTAGCAGCGATTGGGCCAACTCACTAATACCAGTCACTGTGTCATGCTCTGTACATGCACTTTTGTGTGTAGCAGGTAAAGCACTGTGCATTCCCAAAAGTTCCCAGGATCTTTGCTGAAAACATACTCTTTACTTACATTTTTACCTATTGGATAAATGTCTATCTGGACTGAAATTTGGTCTGCAGTTGCTCAAGCGCTTCTTAACTGGTACCATACTTTGCTATACGAATGTAAATAAACAGTATTTTTGGTTTATCATTTTTCTCCTGTTTCCTTCTTTACTATAAAGACAAAAGAAGCTTTGAAGAAAACTAACTTAGAGCAGTTTATTGGCTAGTCACAGACTTTTTACTGTAGTTATATTGCAATGCTGTTGCAGCTAGTCTTCTATGATCTGCATCTCTCGAAGAAATATCTTAAGGAGATAGAAGATCTAATTTTAATGACATGATACAAAGAACCTTAAGTAAAAAGAAAGGCCATGGCTCACTTTAATGTTTTTTTCTGGGATAAGATCTGAGTAAAATATTTGCATTAATAAATTAACATCTGGAAGTAACTGGCAAATTTGCTGTCAATTAGTCTAATTGGAACAAACTTGATTAGCATCTTGGGTGACAAATTACAAAGAAATAGCTGCACTTCGAAAGAAAAGCCCTAGCTATATTATCAAAAATGGGAAATTTATAAATTTAATAAAAAGTATCAACAAAAGATGAAAAAAGTTCACACATACACAGTTAGCTGATGGTATTTAATACTAAATTATTAATTAGGTACTGCTGTTGAAAATAACTTCTAAGAATGTACACCTAAAGCCTCAAGTTCACAGCCAATGCCACCAGAAAGGGCAGTTTACAAGTACGTATCTCTTACATAGCTCCTGTCTGCACCTGCCTTTGTCCTAAGAAAGGAGAGGACAAGCTTCATTGAATACTGAGGACATCTCAAGAGCCTGAAAGTTGTAGCAGAAAGAGGAGAAAATTCTTCACGACTGCTGTATCTAAAAACAATGGCCTGGATCCCACAGAGCATCACAAGGGGGTACAAGTCTTGGTCCTGGACGGTAACATCATTCTGGTTCTGTTTCACTTGCAGCATCTTGCAAAAAAAGGACTTTCTGGTTTCACCAGAGAGCAAAGAAACCACCCAGCCAGAGGGGACCCAAGGGAGTGAGGGAGCATCTTTCCTGAACGCCGAGAAGCTCTGCTATGCAAACGTCTTCATCTCCTTGGAAATTTGCCGATTACTGAGGCCCAAGGTGAATTTTTAGAAGTAGAACAAGTTCAGATCTTTTTTTTGTGAAAATCGTATTAAAAAGAATAGTACCAGTGACTACCATGTAAAAAACAAAAAGAAGCCAGCATGGTGCATATGGATGTCAAAGGCTTATGAGAAAATATGTGTCTAATCCCGTTAAACATGCATTGTTTAATTCCACAATATAGAGAAGTGTTAATTGCATTTTTTTTAACTGACATTCCATACATTTGTAGAACATTCTGGACAAAATTTTGCATTTTATATTTACAGCAACCTAATTATTTATAACATTAGAATAAAATAATTGTGGGGGCTGTAAAGAACTATCATCTTCCAAGGCCTTGCTAACAAAACACAAAACATTTATGTTTTCCAGGCAGAATAATCCATTCAATTTATAGACAAACACAGAGAAAAAGTTCCTCAGCGTTATGCCTGGTAAAGATAAATTTACATGTCCTGTTTTACAAAAGGTTACTGATACTATGACAAAGTGTTCATTTTTTATTTATAAAATCCTTCTGCTGCTGTTGAAGATAGTCAATCTGCTCTTGAAAGTCCTCCCTGGTGCAAAATCTTCATTATCAAGGAAGGGGTGGGATGTAAGGAAGACACACCTGAGGCCAATATCTTTGAATGACTGAAAAATTCCATTCTTGGCAATTAATAAGCAGGTAATAAATAATTCTTTGTCAACAGGGATTAAATGCAGGCAACCTAAGGTTGAAGGGAAATTCCACCAATTCAGAGCATCTGCCATGGAAGCTTGTGCCTCAAAAAGGTATAATTCAGTGTTACAGGGACACTATTCAAGCAGGTAGCACAAGTTCCCAAGTCAAATTGAATGGGCTGTAATCCAAAAGATTCACTAAATGCAGATGAATCCTTCACAGCTAACATTTAGAAGCTAATATATACAAGACCCTCTTAGCATCTGTGATATCACAGATTATAGCTTAACTTTTGTGGGAACACCATCAAGCACAGATATATACACTTGAATATACGAATACTATTCATACAAAAACATAATGGATTTGCAATACCCACTGTTGTTGAAGGAAGATACCAAGCTGATCACGACATAGAAATCCCACAACCTTCAGGTGACGTCTCAGACTGTCTCTGAGAAAGACTGAATGAATGTGTTTAACAAGAAGGTATGAACTACTCTTACTCTTCTAGTAAATCTGATGACCATCAAAAAGGCTACGTTTAATCAATAATCAGAAAAAACAGCTAGTACCTAAAGACAGGATAAAACCGATAAAAGGAAGTTTCTGTACAGGCTCAAGTCTCTAAAGAGTCTTGCCATTTCAGGGTGCAGAAGAGCCGTACAGCAGCCATTCGTTATTAGATGGCATTGCTTCCTGTGATTTGTAACCGTCCACCTGACTTCAAGAAAGCCCCTTATCAGGGCTGTAACATGTACCTGCATCAGAAGTTCTCTAAGTCCAGGTGCGCCAGAATGAGGAACGAATGAATGTATGGACAGGCCAAAAAAAATCACAGCACGAGAGCCTCCCAGGCTATATTAGGTTCATCAAGGTGACCCCAACTGTGTCCCGTCTCCACACAAATACACCTCCGGACAAAGCGAGAAAGGTGATGATCCCTGAAGTAGCATTTGTCCCATCTCCCCAGAAATGTAAGAGCAACTGTATCAGATCAGCTAGCGCTCTAGGAATGCTGAGTGGATGCCAAGACAGGACGAGCACACTGTGACATTTCTTCAGGATACTCTTTTCACCTCCAATAATTTAGCGCTTTCATTTACAAGAAAGAGTTCAGAGAGATAGGACATAGGCATCGGGAAGAAATGATTCTGAGAGTGCTTGAGCCAGACCCTCATTAAACTGCTGTTTAATTGAAGTCTCAGCACCTGTAACCCCACAAAGGTTGCCTTTTTCAAACAGGGCTGTCTATCACAGAGGAAAAAGTAAAATCACATTTTACAACTATATGACAGCTTATTACACCTATCTGGAGACATGCTCAGCGGCAGAGTTTTATAGGGAAAAAAAACTCCTACAGAGTTGTTCTCCTCCTGTGTAAGCCTAACTTTGCTTTGATTTCTCATGAATATTCACAGGAACTTTACAGGAAGTTTGCTGACAGAAGCTCCATCCTTAGTGCTTTTTCCTTCAGTGATTGAGGTTTATAAATGCCAAGTGACTGTACCTATTTTGAGCAGCACAACATTCGTAGTTGTGGTTCATCACTGCTAGGATGTGTTTTAGGTCTTGGAGGGGGGTGGAAGTTTGGGCTTGTGGTTGTTTGTTTCTGTACAATCTCCAAGTACCAAGAAAAGGAGACAAAAACCACCACCACCACCAACAAAACCCCTCAACCCCCCAAAAACCACATTTCAAACTTCTTTTCTGTTGTTTCCTTTTGGAAGGAGCTTTTTGGGGTTTTTTTGAGTAAGCTCAGAAGAAAGGCAAGCCAAGTGCATATGGGGGACAAAAAGGGCAACCGGGACCATGGTGAAAAACAGGGTGGTAACCAAACGGACACTGTTTGACACTGGTCGTCCTCCCATTCTGCTGCAGACACTTTTGTCTGGACTCCCCACCTGACAGTCTGCATAGTGACCACATTCGTGAAGAGAGAAAGACAAAAAGTGCGCTTTGGCTTGGGCCTGCTGAGGGCAAGGAGAAGGTGTTAAGTCCCCTGAGCAGAGAGGCCGATACATCTCCAGTTTGTGCATTTTGCACTTGCCAGCTTAGACGCTGGCTGGTGCCCAGAGGAGACTGCCAGCTCCATCCCAGTGACTTGTTCCCGACCTTGCAGCAACTCTTCCCTTGTGCTGCGGTGGGGAAGGCTAGGGAAATCAGATGCATTAAAACTGAGACAGTAGGTAGAGCAAAATGTTTCTTTTCATCCGGATCAGCTCCATACAAGCACATCTGCCGGCAGAAAAGCCTGTATGTGCTCTGAGGGTAGGTAGGATTCTCTGTCTAGATGTATAAAACACCGCAAAGCAGCAAAGCCAAATGTGACCATTCCAGGATTTCTAATAGTACTGATGTGCTGTGGTAACTAAATGCAAAGGAAACCTGAATCAAACACCATCCAAGCAGAAAATATCGTGTTCTGAAGTAGCGTCCCAAAGAGAGATTTTGCTATATTCTACTCAAGAATAGCTGCTAAGACCACAGACTGCACTCCCTGGCGCTTGTCTGGAGAGCAAGTAGGGTACTTGTACTGATGAAGATGCAAAATGCCTATTAAAATGAGGAAGAAGAAGATTCTGCCATCCAGAAGATGCTGCTCTTGCTGGCTTCCCCACGGTTGACAAGCATTGGCAGGCGATTCCACATCAAGGTTAGGAGCAGCACGACTTTGGGAGGGACTTTCCACCTTCACTCCATTAAAAAACATTGCTGGTTTTGGTCCTAGCTACCTAGAGGCAGCATTTCACAAAGACGCTTGTTCCTGAAGTCCTGATGTACAAATGAGCAGTGGGCTGCGAGATGGTGCAAAGCGTGAGCAGTATATGGCTTATTATGGGTTATTACTGGTTGCGCAAGCCTGATTATGAGAGAGTGTTCCCTGAGAGCCTACTTGGCTCTGACACTGCCTGCACAAATCTTCTGAGTAGGAAGTTTTCCAGCATCACTTCCAACAACTCCTAGGTCTTAAAGAGACAAAGACGAAACAACATGCCAAAGCCTGGCCTTGGCTGAGACACGAATGCTTGTGCTGACACTACCAGGCCTATGGAAACCTATTCCTATTTGAAAGAAGAAACCTATCAAGCAAGCAAACAAAAAACCTATCAATGATATAATAAATCTCCTAAGACAACAACTAGCTTACTAAGCCTGAGGAATACCAGCACTGGATTTCCACCCTGTTCTCCTGCAGCAAGCGACACCTGAGTGCAGGACCAGCCTGTCCTACTTCTCTATCCTCATGTAGAATAAAGGACAGATGCAGACCAAATTAACACTCCTCTTCAAAAGAATCTGGTTGTATCTGTCCGGGACACATACATACCAAAATGAAATTGTATTGGACTGTCTTTGAGGAAAAATGCTAGATACTAAAGGACTGTAATTTCCTTTCTTTTGTAAATCCAAGGTTTATGCTCACTATCTAGAGCTTGTACTATTCAATCTATCATGAAAACAAAGTAATTTTCATGGTCTCAGCTTTCCTAAATGTAGTCTTGCATCTTAAAATACAATCTACATTCTTTGTTCCAATTACAAGACATTATACTTGCTTGTGCTAGAACAAACACTTTGAATAAGTCCACTTCAAGCAGTCCCGAACACTTTGTATGACTGACTTTTCTACCAATTTTTGTGTTATATGCAAATAATGATATGTTTTATGATATGTTTTCATCCAGATAGCTAACTAACAACAGATTAGAAAACTGGGATAAATAAATTTAAAAATCCCATGGACACTTCTAAGAATAATTTTTCTTTTTTCTCTAAGAGTTTACGAATAGCTCTGTCCTCTTTCTGGCTAGATGGATGTTTTCTTGCTTAAAACAAAAAAAAGCAGAAAAGAAACATACAAAAATAGAAGTTTCTGGTGAAGAGCAGATATTCCATTTTCCTATGAGCAGCTCCAGAGGCATGACCATTTGTTTGGCTTGAGCTTGAGCTGCCAGAGAGAATACGCTCACACTTGAAAATGCTGAGGCTGAAACCCTGGAGAAGCAGTTAAAGGGAATTCATTGGCCACACCAGAAGTAGGTGCTAGGTAATAAAGAGAAATGGCAGGAGCCACCTTATGGTCAACAGGTAGTGGTGCGGGGGAAGTAATAATTTAAGATTAAAACTCAATTTTGGGCTGTAGCCACAAAATGACCTATACATGCACGCAGACATACATCCAGACTCCAGCCATGTCCACGTGCAGACACAGCAACTCCAGATGCACGTCTGCAAGGGAAGATTTTATCAAGTGGGTGATTTCTATATTGGATACCAGAAAATATAAAGTCTGTGACTGAACCTTTTGGAAGTTATTATTCCCATAAAAGGAGCAGCATATTGTCCATGCGCTCTCCGGTCTCCTCTGTCCCAGGGAACAGACTGGCAGAGCTGCAAGCGAGAGTGAGATGAAAGCAGCTCTCACACTACTTGTCCCACTGAGGATGGAGCCAAGGACACGGGAGCCAACCACAGCTAAATCTACCAGATTTTGTCAGTGAGAGCTCCAAGCTGACTGCCCTGTTCCCTAAGCCAAAATCAAACAATAAGTTGGAACAAGTCTCTGCAGTCAATACATGTCCATGGGAATTTCAATTCTTAATTTAAACAAGACTGAATGATTACAGTGAAGTTTCAGCAAAACATTAGCGTCCATGCTGATGTGTACTAACACTGTGAAAAATGATTAGCTCATTAATTCCAGGCACTGTATTCATTGCAAACCCATAATACAGCCTTAATTTTGCAAACAGATGCGCTAATGCCGATCCAAACACCACCGAGATTAGCAATTCTTTTCACACGCAGAGAACACAGGGAGAGGAATGCAGGCGAGGACTGGCGAAAAACTAAAACCACAGCACTAAGATCCCCTTTGATGATGAAGGTAAGTGACAGAACAGACACACATACAGTTCAATACAAAACAAATTTTGCTAAGGACTGTAGTTAATCTGATTGCTCTTACTAAAAGGAAAATAAAATAAAATAACAGAGTGAATTAAGAAGGCACATTCAAATACAACCACTGAGTTTCTTAGGGCTCTTAGATACCTAAAGTATGAAAACTCCTCTAAAATACAACATTAAAAATGCAAGAAAACATGAAAAAGGCAAAAAAAAAATACATCTGTGCTCTACATCTAAGATAAAAGAGTCCTCTAAAAGTAGTAGAGTCACAATGAGTGGTTAATTTAAAAAAAAAAAAAGTCCTCATCTTTCTTTTTCAATTTAATTTTCTACATAATAAAGATGGAATTAGAAAAATAAGTAAAAATCAATCTCTTACCCTGGAAAAATAACCACACCTTACAGCAGTTATTGTGATGGTCTAAAGCACAATCTCTTGAAAGAATTTACCACTTTGACATGAACCTCCAAGAGGTCTAATCAAACCTGTAATTTGAATATTCCTGAACTGGACAGTCAGAAAGTCTGAGATCAGTTCAGACTTATTCTTTGATGTCCACCTCTACTTAAAACGATTTTTCTAAAACTTAGGTCCAGTGCAAACCAATGGAGATTCCCGTTCTGAGTTTTCTGAAGCCTATTATTAACACCATCATTACACTCTTCAGGGATGTGCTTTACAATCTGATCTGTGGACAACTCTTCTGTGAAAGATGAAGAAAATCGCATTTTTTAAAACCTGTATGTTATTTTGTAGTCTGTTCACATAAAAATATCTAAATGGATCAACAACTCCTTCAGAAGATAGCGGGGTCCACCAACTGAGAAGATGATTAAAAACTAATGATGTAATGCAGAAGACTACTTCAGTATTATAAGTTAAATCCTTCTTATTGCAAAAAGGGCAGCAATCTATTTCCAATAAATCACAAAATATTTTATTATTTTCAAGAACTAATATACCTACGATCATTGACAGCAAATGTGATAAGCATACATCTCTCATTAATTAATGTTAAAAGCATTGTTCCAGTAGCAAAGAATCTTTTTTGAGCTTTATGTAGCAGTGCATCACCAGAGAAAAGGAGGCCTTTTACATTTCTTCTTCTTTTGTGCTGTCCTGTTTTTGTAAGACCATACCTTTTACACATTATATTTGGACTACAAAAAATGTACATCTTTAAAAACCTTGGATATATATATCTTAGAGAGGAAAACATAAAAGTGCTTATGAGTTTCAGTTAAGACCATCTTCAACAGGAAGCCCCCAAATAGTTATAAAGTCTCCTGCAAGTTTGCAAAGACAAACACTCTACATCATTCTGCTAAAAGACTGTCAAATACTTACTGTGAAGATACTGAGCAATGTTTATTATCCGTTCATCTGTTAACTTCCCAGCTTTTGTTATCTTGACACATTTCAACTGACTTAAAGGATCTCTTGATTCAATCCAACAAATTGTGTCCTCTTTGTAAATATAATCTAGTGTAAAAATTGCAGATCCTTTCACGGGAGTTCGGGTAGATGCTCTGCTTCCATTAAGATATAAGACCTCAATTGTTTCAGAGCTTGCAACCAGCAGAAGTGGAGGTCTATCGGTGGGCTCTAAAAACAAAGCAAAGAGAAATTAAAGTGTTAACAGACTGTAACAGACCATATTTATCTTTCCAGGTTTAATGTAGTTTTATATGCTTTTACCTGCATGTTTTAAGAGACATAATAAATCGCCTTTTTGTTTTGATTCTCATACCTATCACATATACCAAATTACGACTCTATTTTATCCTGCTGTTACAATGGTTCACATCATTAAAGAAAATTAATTACCTTAGCCATAGCTTCTGTTAAATTCAAAGCATCATTATTACAACATTTTTCATATCTAAATCATAAAAAGAAATACAAGTTATGCAAATCATTTCTATCTGGATTACTGACATTGTTAAAAGAATATAGGTCAGGAAAAACTGAAGAACTTATAAGTATACCTGAAATAGTAAGATACTTTTCATATTTCAGTCTGTAAAATAAGACAAAAACTGCGTGAATGCAGCTTAAAGAAAGCCTAATGCACTGAAACCTGGCTACGTCACACACGTGATAAGCACAATACCAGGGCAGAAAGCTTTATGCAGTGGAGTGTCCTGACAGCGAAAAAGGAACGGAGAATGTGAAGTTTCCACTAGGAAAACATTCAGGTCACGATAAAAAGTACATAAGGGGAAGCAACTCATAGTATCACATGCAACTTCAAGTGAGGCCTCTCGTCACATTCACCTGAATCACTTTGACCAGAAGTCCTGCTAATAATTTATAACAATACTTGAACAATGTGTGAATAACGAAGAAAACAACAATACCTGGAAAGTGAAGAAGACTCCCCGAGGGAGGAAGACATGAAAATAAGGTATCCATAAAGACTGGATTGTGTAACCAGGAACTACAGTACCCAAAGCCCAACTGCTGGAAGTTACGGGCAAGTGTATATAGTGGAATTTTCACAGCATCCACAAATACTTTTTCTTGTAGGCTAGGATTAAAACACACCTAGTCAACTCAATGCAGCTTTTCAGTCTTTAGCAGAGGAAGGCACCTCATTCATACAAGCAGATCCTTGCCTGCAAAGAAGAGATCTCTGCTTTGACTGAGCTGTCGAGGGAGACTCAAGCGTGGAGTCGCTGCCCTCCCCGCAGAGCTGCTGTCGCGCGGGACCGAGCACACCCACTGCAGCACGGGCCCAGCAACACGCTGCTGCTTAACTGCAACGGAAACAATTGCTGCTAAAAGTTGCCACCACAGGCAGCAGAATGTTTTTCAGCTAATGATTAAAGTAGAACCACACAAATACAGAAATGTCTTGGAGGGGAAAACAGGTTTGTAGCGCTACGGATAGCAGGCTGTTGATAACAGCAAGCTCAAGGGTCGATGCAAGAAGTTGCTACACTACTCCTGGAACAAAGTGTTTTCCCCCATACCCGTCATATGTCCTGTTCAAGGATGTCACCATAACCCTTAATCTGCTTTATTTTCCTGACTGCTTGATGGACAGAATGAATTTTACCTGTTTTGTTTTCCTGCAGAGAATCTATGGAAGTATAACAGGTAATTCAAGAACTACTCACACCTATTTATATGCCAAAGGTGACAACAGATGGACTGTGCCAAAGAAATACTGAATGAGTTAGTGCTGTCAGATGCAGTATTTCCAGATGAAAGTATGATTTTCAACATAGAGTAGCTGCTTATACAGGACCCAAATTGACTGAGCCTCACTGAATGTCTAAAGCTGTTCCTGAAGACTTAGCAGAAATGCTGACCCCCAAGACAAGGTGACCACACAGAATTTTGCAGAACTTCTTTGTAAGGAGATTGAAATTCCCTGAGAAATTATTATTTAAAGTTGCTTTATGTTTAATTGGGCAACAGTGATGTCTATTTTTGCAATGAGATATGTTCACAGGAGTCAGTTAATGGGAATTTGTCCCCTGCAACATGGTCAACAACATTACAGCACGTCCCATTCATTTGCAAAATTATATAATGTTGGCAAGTGGGCCAACTTGCAGAAGCTGTGTGTTGAAAATTTTGCCCTAAAACCTACAGTCTCACACTGCCATTGCCAAGCATGTGTGAAAAACGTTTGTGTTGCTAAGTCAAGAGCTCTCATCCCAAAGCAACCTGCTTACATTCAAAGGAATAAATCAGGGTTTAAATGCTGTATTTAAATGTAGTATTTTCAATCAACATTCTACTTAATAAAGTTTTCAAAATTTTACGGAGTAATTCTAGCTGAAAGAATGGAGAAAAAAAATTACACACATCAAAGGACCTGACAAATAATACTTCATCAGCAAGTCTGATTAAAGAGAAAAAAACGCTTAGTGAATACACTGCTTAGTGGTCTCCATTGAAATCCACAGAAGTAGGCGTTAAAGTTTATTCTTTGGTATAACATACTTTTATTTAAACATTCCTTTTGCATTTTGTTTACTTTGTTACCAAAAATTTTCTTTTCCACAATGGACCAGCATGTATTCTTTTCCAAGGTGGCTTTCATTGACTCTTTTCCTATTGTTTTTCTTTCTATAAAGTGTACTCTACCTTGCGACGTGCATTTTCTCTCTCCAGTAAACCTGGTGTTCACATCTGCAAAACCACACTTCCCGAAATTTATTCCTTTCCTAACGTACTTTGTCCTCACCTTTCTCACATTCAGTTCCAACAATATATCACTGATATCCATACAAAAAAGTATTTGAAAAATGCGAAAGGTATGTAAAGACAGAAAGGAACTGAACTTGTTTAAGAAAAGCAACTTCTTGTAAAGCGGGATAAGCCACGGGTGAAGCTCCCTGGCCTTGCTTTTCCAAAAGAGAAATATGTGCAAGGTCATAACAGAGAACCACTTCCCTTCGTGGAGTGTTTTGAACTGACCTATTGAAAATTATAACAAGGATTTAATACCTCAATAAACTCTGGAGAAAGGCTGTATTTTAGTATTAATGTCTAAGACATAAGGGAATTCCGAAAAAGAATTAGTGTTGAAACTCCTGAGCAGCGGTTGTAATCAAAGCTGGCGCCAGACAAAGGAATCATAAGTATTCTTGGCACTGCTAAGAGCTTCTACTTTGCAGGCGCTATTAAACATTTAAAACACATCTGTATTCTTGCAGAACTTATCCAGAAACCAGATTACTGAGCTTGAAATTATATTTTTCAAGCAGTCCTGAGAAGCAATAATTCAATGGATTGAATCAGTTAATCATGTTTTTTCACAGTATGCTGGGTAACATATTTATTTCAGTGGTGCTCAGGTAAGCACTGATGTCCTAGTCACTTATTTAAAAAAAATAAACATGCTTAATTAAAATTATTTTCATCATAAAACTACACACAAAATCATTAAAAATTCTGTATAAAGCATCTTAGTATATATATTGTAAAATGTAGATGAAAAACAAAAAAGAAGCTGAAAATTATTTCAGTTTTTTTAGTCACAAATACTACTTTTCCATTTCTCAGGAATGGAATCTATACAGTTTAAAAGTTCAGCAGATGCAGCTAGGATGAGTTACTGTTATTCTTCCCAGAGTTTTCTTTTCCCTTTCATTTTATATGAAAGATAAGAAGTGAACAGTTCTCTAATCCAGGAAAGTTTTACGATTCATCCCGCTTGTCTAAAATGAAAGTATCTTCCTTTGAATTATGTTTAAGATACAATAGTGAAAAAGAGGAAAGACTTGCATTCCTTCCCTGCCTGATCTTGTCTAAACGACAGATCAGTAAGCGATGTCACAACAAACAAGGACCTACGGATTTCTGCCCTGCCACCACGGTCCTAGCCCTCCTGTGCAAGACGATCTTCACCAACGCCAGCAGAAAATTTTCATTAGAGCGACATGAAAAGGAGAAAAGCAGAATTCAGGGTTTACCAGCAACCTTGCAACGCACACCTCAGGAGAAGAGTCCTTAAGAGCAAATTCTGAGCACTTCTTAAAAATTTATCCACAATATGCCTAAAAATGGATTATTTTTACTCTCAGGCCTCACAAACTAGTTCTGTGAGGTTTTAAAAGAAAACTGTGTCGTGAAATCAGTTTGCGATGGATGTTTTCTAAAATATCAGAAACAGATTTTTATTTTCATCATTATCAGTTCGCCCCGCTATTTTTGTATGACAAATGTTTCTTATCCCATGGTGTTTCTCTCTAGGTAGGCTAGGAAGAAATAAAGCACACCAGGTACTTTTGGAAGAAAGACAGCTTTTTCCTAAGCTAAAGATTTCCAGTTCTGCCGCTTTGTTTCCTTACATATTCTTTTCATCAGGTGCAGGCCTTGACATAGCGGCATAACATTTTGGTAAACAAGCTCTAGAACGCTGTTCAGCAAAGTGACATTTTGTTTCATTTTCACCGCGGAAGAAGTCATTAACTGCTTTATACATAAAAAAAAAAAAGCGTGGTTAAAAAGTCTGGAAAAAAACACAGTGTGCCCCCAGCTGTTTTGATACCCATTTTAACATCCTTCCCAAAGGTACTGCGTAGCTAAAAGTTTCAGGCTCCAAAGTTATTTAAATGAGCTGAGGAAGAAAATGCAGAATTTAATGACGTATAAACCTACCCACCTTTACAGCTAAGCATTTGGCTGCCTAAAGGGCAGAAAACCAGCAACTTCGGCAAACATCTTTGCTAATTTGCTCGTGCAGAAACACCGTCCGGGAGCGACGGGCTCCGAAGCGAGGGGGAGCTGGGGGAGCCCTCCGGCGGCCGCGGCGCCCACCCACGGGTGCCCCCAGGGCTGCCGGCCTGCTCAGCCCCGCATGGCGCCCGCAGCCTCCGCCGCCGCGGCGTGACGAGGACTAACGGAGAGGAAGACGCTGGATTCTCTCTCAGCAAATATTTAAGCAAGCTCAGTTTGCTAAAACATGGCAGAGGAGCGCTACCGCTTGTCGTCGTCACATATTCGGCTGCGTCTGGGATCTCGGCACGGAGAGCAATTCGTATCATTAGCAGGTTCGCTGTCATGAACATGAGAAAGTTTTACCTAATGCCTAACCTAAACCTCTGTTGCTGCTTATCTACCTTGCACACGCAGAACAGAATATTCCTTAGTTCATTTGCTTTAAATATTTGATGACAGTTTTTGTCAAATGCAGACAAAGGGGATAGTTTGCTCTTCCCAGCCTTATTTTCTTTAGGCATTTTAAGGAGAAAAAAAAGGTGACATTTTTCCTCAGAAGTCTTGGGTTTTCTTTCCTAGATACCTATGTACTCCTAAACAGTTTTCTCTTGGAGTCTATCCTGGATGCAGCATCCCAGCTGAAGCTTTCCCACTGCTGAGTAGCTATCAGGATTACTTCAGATGTCTTGCAAGGAATAATCCCACTTACACATACCAGGATGGACCCTGCCCCTCCTCCCCCAACCGTAGGACATTTGGGACTCATTTTTGACTTGGGATCCATGACACATTTTAGCTACTTTCCTACAGAACTGGTCCCTGGTTAGTTGTTCATCGATCCTCATCCGTGCAGGGCAGCACCTTGCTTTCCTCCCTGCTTGAACCTTATCCTACAAGGCAGCAACTTGCGAAAAGCAAGCTGTATTATCAGCCTACTTATGAAGGTAAGGGCAAGGGCGAAGGAAGGCTACCTGCTGGTCTGCGGTACTTCCCTGTTTGCCCCCCTCCAGCTGGGTCCTGTGAGGCAGCCTAAGTTATTACAAGCCTTGGAGCTGCTGCAGCATTCGGCGACAGAAACGCCATCATTCCCGTGCCAGGCTTCTTTCAGACCTCCGGGCGCTATGAAGTATTTGGTCGAAATATTCCACATCTTGATTATCTAATCCAGCATTGCCTCAAGGAAAAGTTATGTTTACGCGCAGAACCAACGAAACAAGAGCAACACTCATTTCTTCACAGCACCATGATCTTGATTTGTACTATCCCGCAGTGATTTCTCTGATTAATGACTAGTGATTCCCTGCTGCAAATATCAGAAAAGATGAAAATTGCTGGAAAATAAATATGATGAGGTACTACAAAAGACAGAGGAGTTCTTCTCCGTTAATGCTGAGGAGACTCATTTCAGCGAGACCACCAAGACACTGACAGCTCTCTACAGCACTCGGCTGCTGCTCAGCCTGCTGGATCCAAGACAGGAAACTCGGAGACTCGTCTCAGCTCCGGTACTAGCACCGTGAAAACTTCCTGATCGAGAATTATTTTATTGATTGATTTTTTATGTAGTGGAGGAAGAAGCATATTAAAATATTTTTACTTGGTATGGAATTTCCTACATTACACTACTTATCTCAGTGATTTGGTTTTCAATCTATAGCTATGTTATGTGGATCAATACAAAATTTGATAGAAACAACAACAACTCATACTCTTACTGGTGCTCAAGACTGAGCATGCTTAGCAATGCCTTTTCTTTGAAGTAGCCTCAAAAAACACTAGATTTTCACATGTTATAATGGTAAAATACCTACAGAAGACTTAAAAAAAAAACCCCGAATGCAGAAGCCTAAATAAAAATATAACAAATATAGTTTTACACTTGGGTCTTGAATCATCAAGGGTGTTGAATCGATTGAATAAGAAAGGCTTGTTTTTTTTTAAAAAAAAGGTTGCTAAGTCAATGTGCTGAATAAGAAAATACTTTGCACAATACAGCTTCATTAAACACAATTCACTAATTCCCTCAAATACCCAATTCATTATTACTAATGAAAATATGCATTAAGTAACAAAGAAAGCCTAGCGTGAATATGTTCATAATGAAATTCACCTCTTGGGATATTTCAAGGACAAAGCAATCTCATGTCTTTTTTTATCCTAAGGGTACAATTACCTCATGATAATTTCCTCTGCCTTGTCACCATCTCCGCTATCTTAACCGAGTAAACAGCTTATTTTGTTTGTGTGGGGAAAATCTTTGACTTATTTATGAAAAGGGAAACTGGTAACTGTTCTAATCTTGGCTGCATTGAGTATTCATGTTAATTAATAATAACCATATAATAACTTTAAAATAATGTCCTTGGGGTATTGTCATAGTATGTGCAAAGTGTTCCAGGGTCATTAAGGGTGCATCTTTTAATAAAGTGAAGGAAAGTCCATCTCTTCTTAGTATGCATTTCTATCTATTTTTTCACATATATCCTATAGACAGAACCAAAAAAAAAAAAAAAAGAATGTTTTCATTAAGGTAAAAAGAGTTTAAAACTTACCGTTTTTGACCTTGCAAGATTTGTTATCAGGCTGAAGTACATAACCCTCCACACAGCTACAAGTGTATGATCCGTCTGTATTTGCACACATCTGGCTACAGCTTCCATACGTATTACATTCATCCAAATCTAAAGGAGAGTTTGTTTAAAGATAAAAGAAAAGAAAAGAATAAGGAAATTCAACAAAAAATCAGAATTCTTAGAGTAAAGTTAAGTCATTAAGGTATGATGCTTTATTTTTTCCCCTTCTCAAACCTTGACCTTATTGCGGGTCTTGGCTGCTGAACTTACTCTAGTAACCAAATAGAAGATCAAGAGTTTTCAAGTTTAATTGCTGTTAATTTTGAAAGAAAAAACCTTCATTTCTTCAATTAGCATCCAGTGTCTACATCATGTCAGGGACACATTTGGGCTCTTGTTTCTATTAGAGACCACTTTCACCTGCATTTACAATTATCAGGGACCATAAATGAAACAACATTTCCAGAGAGGAAATGATTGATTATCCTTCTCAACCTATTTATGCTGGAAATGTCTTACAGCTCCTTAAAGGAACTGTCACAACTTCTGCATTAAACCATCATCCACTACATCAAAAACTATATATTCCTCTAACAAATATAAAGAACTATTTTCTCAACTAGGCTATACAGGCATACATGGAGGGCCGTGAGGCTCTGAGCAAGTGCCCAAGCTCTCCAGCCTGTCATTAACTGCTCCGTACGGTGTCTAGGCCAGATGTGGCCGAGAGCCCGGGCTCGTGTCCTGTCCTCTGCGCCTGGCAGCCACTCCGCAGTCACGGGAAAGGCGAGGAATGTTATTCCAGCCGCCATCAGCGGTAGCCACACGGCCAAACCCAGCTGCCAGCCTAGAAGAGGCCATGGATTTTACCCGTCAGGACAGTTGTTTCTGGTGCCACACAACGCCCTGGGGAGTAACCAACACGCACCGCTACCGGCGCTGCCGGGCTTCACAAGTGACAGAAGCCGCTGAGCCACTTAATGAAACACTTCATACGTATATCTGCTTTCAGGTCAAGAGCAGCAACAGAACAGTAATTCACACGTGGTTTTATGCTGTTACTGTAATACTTTTCACATTAATCTTTTGTGTAAGCAGATATATACAGTTTAATAAGCTGATCTCGGAAAGAATCCCCACTCACGGAAGATTTCTACAGCTCCGTTATTATCCATCTGCAAGGAAGCACTAGGAAGCCTGGGGTTAACTTTACAGCATATTTCTTATTTACCTCTGCAGCTTCTTCCATCACTGCTTGCTTCATATCCATCTTCACAGTAACACCTGGTGCCATTCCTTGTAATGGCGCATTTGTATCGGCAATTCATCTGTTGGCATTTGGGTAGCAATTCTGTAAAGAAAAACAGTCAGAGCAAAATGTTATTAAATGTTCATTCTGATTATCGCTATATCACAAACTTCCCAGCTTTTATATATATGTGCATGTCTCAGGAAGGAAACAACATCACTAGCTGTTTACACTGGTTGTTGCTGTTAGAAATGTGTTATGACACATAATACGTGGCGAAAAGCTTGCTTTGAAAATTGCATTTCAGCCAGATAATGAAAAGAAATCAGTATCTACTTCTATCCAAAGTTGCTCACAAGTTCATGGCTTAGGTGTACTTTTGCTCCGCTTAGACCTCCATTTTTTGCATATCAGTCATTTTCAGTCAAAGTGATGATTTGGGGGAAAAAAGCAAACAAACCTCAAACAGTTAGATTACAGTTATAAAAAACAGCCAAGGTTATGAGAAAGGTTTCAACATCTACGTCTTTCCTATCCCTCATATCAATTGATTTGCTATCTTTTGAAAGCTTGTTTTGATTTACAGATACACATATAACCTTCACAGCAATCCACGGGAGTACATTCCGGTACAATAATTTAATGTTGCACATGTGATGTCGGACAAAAAGTGGACATAACGTATGTCATTACCACTGAAGTCCTTCATAGAATCTATTGCTTCAACCCATACCATCAGCACAAGGCACGATGCTAACAGCCAGAAGCTATGCTGCAGAAACACACGCTGCAATAATTTCTGGCATGAAGCGGCACGGAAGCAAACTAATAAGTTCAGACAATTCTCAGCCCCAAGCTGGATGAAGTATATCAATTATTTTGCCAATCAAAAAAAGAGTATTTTAACGTACAAAAACATTTTTCCCTACAGAAAAATAAGAAAAGCATTGAGGAATACAGCTTAAAGGGTTGAGCTAAAAATAATTTTCATCAGTCAAACCTATATGCGGATGGATCAGAGAATAACCTGGAAAGATTCTGCTATGGAGCTGTCTTAAAGTAACTGGGTATGTCCTACAGAAAAAGAGAAGCCTGTGGTTTAATATGTGGGCACGCTTAAGCCACCTGATCATTATTAATCAAGTTCTACTTGGGGGATAGAATGAAAATGAATATGAAAAAGAATCAGCATCAGCATCTGCGACGCAGGGTTTCAATTCTGGAACGTGCGCCTGTGTCAAAACTAAGCCGACATTTTGGGAGAAAAGCGGCTGTGGTTGGCACCCACAGCTACCGCTTCCTAGCTAGTATAAAAACAGAGAGATGCGTCACACGATTAGCAGAGGAGAGTCCCTGAAGATCTATAATCCACACAGTCTGCGGGCTGACTACGGGCTCCTGCACTGGCCGCTGCCAAAATCTGTGCTTTTTCCCAAGGGGCTTGTGGGTTATTCCCCTGTCTTTGTGCCCTCGCGGTAGCAAGAGAACACGGTTTTGGCCGTAGCTTGCTTTGCTGCTTTCTTGTCCCTAGCCTAGGCCTTAAATCTCTTACACCTCTCCAAGAGCAAGTCACTTCCGAAACGCAAACAGGGAAACGTCCCTAAAGATAACTTCAAAAGCAACTGCATGCCGAGGTGTGGAACCGGGACCACGCGGATTATACGCTGTCTGTTTATTTAATACCGCTATCTGAACAAAATTGACATATACATTTCATTTTCTAAGCAAACATGGATCAACCAGCCTTTACAACCTATAATTTTCTCCCTCAAATATTTGTGTTATACAATACAGCCGGTAGCTTTAACCGGACGGTAACTACTTAACTCACAACCGGCCTCTGGATTGTTTGCACGGTGTCCGTAATGGATAGAGAGAGCCAGCAGCTTCAGCGGTAATAGTGCGACCCGCTATGCAGCCAGCCAAGGCCGCTGGGGAGGCGACAACTCATCGGCAAGTGCGTGCCATTAAGGGAAAGTGCCTAAAAATAGCCCATTTCTTCCTTTGTTTCCATAGCATGTTGCATTTCATTGATTTTAAATTACTACAGTATCATGTGGACGACTTTTAAGAAGACCACTCTTGCATTTTCCTTACGGTAGGTGTACCTGAAGCGCTCTGGATAGCTCACACATCTCATCCCTCATGCTTCCCACACCTTTTATTTTTCACACCGTCTCTCACAATTGCCTTGGTGTCCTCTTCCCACCTGCTACGCTTTTATAAATCGCTTCTACTAGGAAGTATTCCACTAACGCTGCCTTTCCCTGCGCCATTCTTTATATTCACTTCCTTGTGACTGATGTCTGGTCCCATTGATCAAGAACTAATTTCAAATGAATTTTCTCAAAAAACATGTTTCATGGTCGGTTGTCAATAATGGTTTTCAGAGTATTTGGCTGAATTTGAGATAGTTAAAACTAGAGCAGTGAGAAAAACAAAGTTTCTTCTCTCATTTTAACAAGAAGCAGTTATGAAAAGGAGCAATCTCAATCTATTGCTTATCTCAAATTTTACACTGAAACTACTTTTTCTAGTTGTCCTGGAGGGAGGTGGCTGGTCGGCCAGCCAGCAGGGCATCCCTCAAACACACAAGCAATGAGGATTATCATATCATTCTGTCTTCAAACTTTTTCCCTCCATAAAATTACCAGATGATCACAATAGTAATTTGCCTCCATTCACATGCCTGTGAACAGCTTTCCTATTGCTTGTGTGAGAGAGATCTTCATGCTGCAGAACATACATACTCTATTGCAAATTTTCTGCTAAACCTGCTAGGGGAATTCACAAGCAGAGAAGCATAAAATAAAACAACAACGTTGAGGGTAAATAAATGTACTTTCTATCTTACTAATACTTTTATTTTCTTCACTTTAAGTCACTAATCCTGAAAACTTTTGAGAAAAAAATTGAGTCAGTTTGCCTCTGGGGGTGTCTGAAGCACTGAAGGACACGTGTGTTACAGAAAACAATGTCTGACAACCACGGAGGTAGAGAAAATCATGAAGTCGAACATGGGTATTTTTATTACTCCAGATGGGAAATTTAGAGAGATGAAAAGCAGGGACCCCCATTTCTTGTGCTTCCTGCCTTGCTTTAGGATTAAGTAAAATGATGCACCCACTTGGTCTCCCTCTCTCCATGCGAGTTCATATACCAAGTACATAGGTGGTGACGAGTGAGCCTCACTGAGCTTTCCACCTTCACCACAGCTACAGAAACCTCTGGATTTGTCAAAGCGTGGTATTTCTGCTGCAAGGCTTAAAGGAAGAAGGTGAACCGAGGGAAAGCAACACAAGAGAGCTTTATAGCTCACAGAGAGGCCCACAATTCAAGACATGGAGCTGCAAAGCAAGGCATGCCATTTGCAGAAACACAGAGTAGCAGAAGCAGCTGTGAGTGACTTTAGGTTGATGTATTTTCTCCAAGCCCAGGGAGTACTGACAACTCATCCAGTTCTGATTTAGATCATTTTGTTCAGTGTTTTCTTTCTTTCATAGGAGAGATTTGGAGCAGCAGTTTTTCCTTCCCTGGGTTCCATGAAAGAGTCTCCCTATAGTCGTTTGTCTATCACAAAAGCCACCCTGCTTTCGGAAATACACCCATGTCACCCTGCTTCCCTCCTGCCATGTTCCTCTAACTCCCAGCTGTCTCGTCCATCAGCAGAGTAGCCAACCAGGCAAAGATGCTGCTCATCTCGTGTCCCCTAAAGTGATATTCCTTTGACACCAGCTCGGAGGAGTTGTAAGCTTCTTGGACAAGCTTCCTGCTCCAGCAGGATTTCACAAGAATAAAATACTGGCTTCATTTCTTCCTTCCCTCTTCAAGGAAGTTCATTGCTTACCATAGTTCATTCAAGATAAATGATATAAGGAACCACTATCTTCTCTTGAAAGCCTTTTCAATTAAAGAATTAACCAACTGATCCAACTATGCTTTTTGTCACTTCCTCCTAAACTGATAGGAGTTTCAAAGTTCACTCGAGGTTCTCAAGCTTAGATGTTTTGGCTATGCTTTTATTAAAAAGAAAAGCAACTAAGCTTGCAATTTTTTAGTACCTTAAATTTTTCAGCTACCAGGAATTGTCAAACACTAGAGCTGATTGAATAAGTTGCCTTGGTTAACTTTGCCTTTACTGAGAGGATGAAAAAGGACTAGATTGACACCCAAAGAAATGCATTTAGCTGACATTATTTTTGAGCCACTTTGATTATATGAGACCTTTTTGGCTGTAGGGGGCACCCAGTTATGTTTCATGGGTACATCACCTGCATTTCTCCTGTTTTGACTTTATTGTCTTAAGCAACAAGAATTCCAGCCTGAAGCAATGTTGGGTCTGAGTTTCAGAACAAAAGCACCCCTTGAAACTTCTGAGCAGGTCAAAGGACCTGCTCAGAACATCTCTTCTACCCGACAGATAAAAACGTAGAGGAAAAGGTAAAGTGAAGATGTAATATAAAAAAATTTGAAGTGTCTTATTTCAGTTAAATGAAAATAAATATTTTAAATAAATCAGTTTCTATTACGATTCTGATACCGTAATATTAAAGACATATTAGGCCTTCTGAACAGAACTGAGCAAGGACTAGCATTTTATAAAGCAGGTTTATAAACAAATTCAAGTCTCAAATGAAAGTTTTCTCTTAATTTGGAAAACAACCGAATGACCATTTATTTTTTTCTTAGAGAATGTCATAAAACCAAAGGTATGTATAATCGATTCTTTTCCTCCTCCTTTCCTTCTTAAAAAACCTATAAGGTTACAAAGAAGCTTTGAATCTTCAACGATTAAAGGAAAAATAAAAAATTGGACATTCTGATTCTATTTCAAAGTTAAAAAAAACCCCAAAAGGGTAAAAAGAGATTCCAATATTTTGTGTGTCTGTAATATTTTAGCCTTTCAAAGTGAAAAACATTTCCAATACTGCTCAGAAATATTGACTGAAAAATCTTTAAAGGAAGAATGAATTTACTAAACAGATCTACTTTCCTTAAATATCATCATCTTAGGAACATTATGCCATTCAAAGAGTATTCTAATGTCAAAATGCTAATTTTTAACTCACTTTTTATTATAACACAGGTAAAAATAATGCTTTCAAAAGTCACTTATTTTTAAAACACAATTGGCAACCTTGGCAGTGCCTTAGTACTATGTTTTAAATGTGTGTTTATTTGTATTTGATTACTCGGTTCCCTCTAGCAGACTTTAGGTAACAACTAATATATTTTTCAAAGGAAAGGCAAGATAAGAGAAGCCCTTCAGACTTGAGTCAGGCCTCCTTATAAAGCTTCCTTAACTGTCCGGGGGTGTTTTATGTACCGACAACGAGACAAGCCGATAAAAATGCTGGTCTTCGATTACATCATAGTCCTCGTGCAAAGCGCTGCAGAAGTCTCTCCCTTCCCTCATCAATCTGGCGAAAAGGAATGAGAAAAACAGCACAGCTGGTTTCTCACTGCAATTAACTCAGTATGAAAGCCAATACAGGCACATCTGTAATAAATAAGACCTGTACTGCTCTTTCCGTAATGACGGTGTATGCCAGAGAGGGCAGACAGTTCTACAGTACTTGGTAAATTAAGAATTGCTGATTACACAACGTTGATAAGCATCAACAATCCAGAGGGGGACTAAGCAAAAGAAATGAGGTGAAGTTTAACAGTTCAAAGTGCAAGATAACATGCTTAGGGAATAACAACACAGCTCCTGCTGTACGTTTGGGACTTAGCGATTTGCAGCAACAAAGGATCCTTGGCAAACAGTTGATCAGAGAAGGACTACGAGCTACCAGGGTAATGTTGCCTGGGAAGAAGGCAAATACCATATTCCTAAAGTTACTCACTATCTTTTGCTAGAATATCATTTTTCATTATGGAACTAAGACTAATTCTTTTTTCCTTCTGAAATGTACCCAGAGGAAAACTTAGGGGAGTTTGTTACTGAACTAGTCTTCTAATTGTACTCCATACATATTTTTATATCTCTTAAATATTCGGACTCTTTTTGGCAGCTTTGTGTTTCATGAATTTACTTGATCTTATCACTGTGTTATTCATTCAGTTTTTATGATTCAGTATTCATAAACCGATGTCTAGACTATTCTTATCTCACATATGCTGTAAGCCTTGTTTTTCTTTTCTAGTTCATTTTCCCAGTTTCTGAAGTACAATTCTTTTACAGATTAGACTCTTTAATTTAATTTACCCTAAGGTTTTTTGTGGTTGTTACTGTTTATGTTATATGCACGGTATAAAGCGCTATGGTTTGCTTCTCTGACAGAAAAGGGTAGCTTGATTGATAGAATTCAATTGCTGGATTGAAATAATGCAGCATGTTGTTATCTTACATTTGTTGGTCTTTTTATTAGTTTTGACTACCGTACCATAAAAATATGACAAAAATATAATGATCTTTGTCACACACCTGGGCCCATAACTCCGTCATGGTAGATATACCACTGAGAAAGAGATATGGAAATCTGAGATCAGATTCATAACCTTATACGCTTGCTATGGGTGACCTCAGCCAAAGTTGAGCATAGAAGTTGAAGGAGTCAAATTTCAAATAACATGCAATATATGGCAGATGTGCCCCATTACACTCAAATGGGGGAAAAAACCTTAGGCTAGGGAAAAAAACAAGATATCTTTCTGTCCTTAGACAAATGCTTAGATGAACATTTCCTCCACCTATCCTGTGTTCCCTTGTTTCCCCTGGAAGCCCAGGTCCAGCTGCAGCCTCCACATCCCGGCACAGCTGATTGACTGCTGCTTCCTAACTTGTGGTTAGGAGGCTTAGGAAAACGCAGGACTAAAGTTGTATTTACCAGCCACTTGAAATAAGCCCCCCATTTAGAAAAATTACCTAAAAGCTAGATGCTTTAAAGATTTAGGCATTTACAGTTAGGGTCTGCAAGCCAGCCTGCAGGTGCCCAGCCCCAGAGACCAGACACGTAGTGGGGTTTCTGTGTAGTGCACAGAGTGACAGCAACCCAGAAAGACAACTGAAAACCCTGCATGCTGGGAGGGAACTGCCTAGAGGAATTCAAAGCAAATCACAAGCCCTGGGTATAACTGAAATCCTTTTCTTTCGTAGAGCTTAGTCACCGGCCTGGACTGCTGACAGGTAACTCCGTCCACTTAAAATCCAGAGCACGGTATCTCTTCCTAAGGCTAGGGTGTTAGTCCTACACTAATATTTCCAGGACATAAGCAGGGAACTGGTATATGAGAATGGTGCTTTGTCCTGAGTACCAGGTTGCTCCTGAATTTTCCATAAAATAGTCACCAGATAAAATATATGAAGGGTTCTGGGAGCAAAGCACAGACTGCAGTATTTCCAGCCTCTGCCATTACTATAATTATCGGGCATCAGACTCATACTGTAATGTCCATTCTCTCGCTATGATCCCACAAAACCCAAACTCCCTTTTTCCTAACAGCACCTATTCAAAGACAGCTCAGTTCAAGCACTTCTGAGCATGGTGCTGCATGGGCTGGATTGCACAAATCCTGCTCAATGTATCTCAGCCCTCTATTTGATCTTTCCACACATCACAGTCAAGGTGTTGGCAAGAAAAGGTTGCTGAGCAATTTGATACAGTATTATTTTAAATAGACATTAAAATTTCGCAATTAGAAGAAAAACAAAGAACTTGTTTAAAGGATTTGTCAGCCTGTTCAAAACCAGAAGTGTGTTACTGTGATTATTGTTCAGCGAAAATGGACATGTCTTGCTGAGTAAGTTCAGGCTGCTTGTGATTAACAAGATAGTATTAAAACATATATATATATATATATAGTCATTTCCAACCTAATGAAATCAGAAAGGACAAGGAATGTTGCCGGATGCCTTTAGAGCAAAGCTTAGACAAGAAACCCTATCTTCCAAATTCATACTCCCATCACCACTCCTTTTCAGAAGCGAACATATCCATCTTCAAAATATTACCTAACACTATCTCCTTACAATGTTCATGGATAAATTTATTTTTCAAGGATGTGCTACTGAGATTTTTTGCTGCCTAAATCTTGACCTACAACAGTTGGCTGAGCTTCAAAACAATTTGTTTTATGTTATGTTCTTCAACCATAGCATCACAAAACACTTTAAAAGATGAGATCAGCAGGTAGTAGGCATGTAGTAAAATATTAGCTTCACCAGTGGAAATGGCTCATTATTTTGACCTTTTGCTGCTTTAGTTATACCTTGGCTGCCATACACAAGCATAAGCTAAAGAGAAGTTCACATGGGAAAATTTAAACTGGGTAAGCGATTTCATGACTAAGAAGAGACTCATTTATCTGGCTATTAATCTGGATATATGATTTAGATCTAAAAGAAGAGATATCCCGCAGGTGAGAAGAACACACGCTCATTTAAAGTCATATAAACTAACATATAGTTTTAGGTACTTTCACAGCCCCGAACACCTCCTGAACCGGTTTCACTGAGTTACAAAGAACCATTATTAAATTAAGGGTATCCAGTGAGATATCATGGACACTCGCATGAAGCCTGACAATACTGAACATGCTCATTAATAATCCAGAAGTGCAAGTAGTAACTAATACAGTTTGTGTACGGTGCCAAAGATTGGCAGAACAGATCAACTACAGCAAGGAGCAGCAGTGACCCACGAGCAGGCCACCTGGGCTGGCTAGTAATCTTCACTGGTTCATATAAAATGCACTGACAGAGTTAGCTCAAGATTTCTCAGGCTTATAAGTCAATAGCATTTCACTGCCTGACGAATGCTTGGAGAGGCCAAAGTCAATTTTGTGGCAGAGGCAGAGCAGGCTCTGGAGTGAAAAAGGCTCAGCAGCGTTTCAGGGAGGCACAGGATGGTAGGAAGCCTCTCAGAGGGGCTCAGGAATCGAAAGGCTCTTGAGGAGCCTGTCCCCGAAGGGGCAGGTCCCTTCTTCTGGGCGTCCCTTCACTAAGGTCTGCCCTCAGTTACTCACGTTTCCGAGGGATGAACCCTTCTCCCCTCCCACCAGAAAGTCTTTTGGGGATCCTACGGGCTCCCTCTTCCTTCTAAATACGTTACCATGACTTTGCCCTGCAGCAGCCTGAAAACGCACCGGGGAAGGGGCGCAGTTACGTCTCTTCTGCAGAGGCAGACGCCGATGGGAAGAGAGCCAGGGCGAGCCGGCGAGCCGGCGAGCCAGGGCAGAGCTTCCCCTTGGGTCGCCGGTCCCGCGGGGGGACGGCGGCGGGGAGGCAGCCAGGAGCGGGGCTGCTCCCCGGGGAGCACGCCGTCCCCTCGCTCTGCCACGGCTCTCCGAGCCCTGAGCGTCGCCCCAGCAGAGGAGCAGAGAGAGCGCAGAGCGCTGCCGGGACACAGCGAGCTCCGCATCCTCGCGCAGTAAATCTCCAGTTCTTCAGGCGAAGCGTACAGCATGTCACCTTCGAGACTTTTGCACGAGTCAGCTATCTACTTAGACAATAATTAGAGCCAGCTCTCACATCTTAATTCAACCAAAAGCAAAGTCACACACTTGGGGACAGGAAACGTATGCTTTATTCACCAAACGAAGGAAGTAGCGACACTGAGAAAAAGCATTTAGAGTTCCTAATTGACAGGCACCCACGTGCAAGGTCTCATGTGATGCTCTTACGTGGTATTGTACAAGTGCCGCTGTAAGACTCTGCACAGTTAACCTTTGGAGTTGCAGAGGAGAAATAACACAGTGACAGGACTGATAGGGAATACTGGCGTAGTCCGTGTGTTGCTATTTTTTAAAACTGAAAAAATTGGAAAGTCTGGACATTGTAATGGACCATGCAAGTGCTCCTCGTGTGCTGCAGTGTGAAGTCAACCAGACTAAGTTTCAGACTTCTGACTGAAAAAGTAAAAATGTATATTTTAGAAAAGGTAATACATAAGCTTCCTATCTGACAAAACAGTGTCTTCCACTTCTGCTTCTTAAATTTCACTTACTTTGCCCATCAAGTATCTCAGTGACCTTGTCCATTTTCATATTTATATACTCAGCTTTATTTCACATTCTGCTGATGCTAATTTTTTATGGGCTCAAACACACTACTGCTAAATCTTTGGAGCATTCATTTTGCAATAATAATGCCTTATACTTTGGGCTTTTATACTTGTAAAAAAATACATATATGCACACACGTATATAGACAGCAAAGAGACCAGCCATTTACTGCTTGTATTTTAAAGCCATCATCTCAGTTGTAGTAATTGTAGACATTCTTTTAAACAAAACAAAAAAACCAAACCCAAACTACTTATCAAGTCTCAGTGTTCTCAGGAAACATTAATTTACAATTAAAGTCCCACAACGTTGTGTTGTAATAGTTAACCACTAGCTAACTAGTATAAGATCACCTAGAAATGGTGATGCACACTCCCATGTATGACTCCACTTCTCCCTTCTAGCCACTGGATAACAATGACCTCTAAGCAGAAACCAGTGGTTGTTATTGCAGTTTTATGTTTATGATTTCCAGCTCTATTTAACGTGAAGCCAGATCACAGTATGTCACTGTCACTGTTCAATGCCTATCCTAAAACAGTCTCCTGTGGATGACTAATACATCTGACCTCCTCATGCAGATCTTCCCACTCAAAACCAATTGTATTAAAGTCCATTTACATTAAGCAATAGCAAAGTTATATGAATTTGTTATATAACATCATATAAAGCATGATTTAATAGAAGTCTTTTTTGTTAAAGTGTGCTTTGCTACCAAAATGACACTATGCATCTTAACACTAGTTATAGTCCAGAAAGCAATTCCGATGAAAGTTTCCTATGAACTTAAGGGAAATATTTATGTTTTGAAGTATTATTTATTGAGATGTCATGGAGTAGAATGAAAATCTTTTTAATTAAGTCTCTAAACTTAAACTTTCTTTTCTAACATCTCATTAGTGAAGACTCCTGACTGAGACCATTGTTGCCAAGTTAATTTCTGTTGCCATTTTATGTTAATCAGAGTTTTATCATCAAGTAGACCAGAACATTGCTCTGAAGTTTTTTAAGTGAAATTTTAATTATAAAGAAATTATGGGAGGCCCTCCACACCATCAACCTTTCCTCCCCATTTTGTGAACCTGAAATAGCAGCTACACAGCAATGCCTCTGCAGCAGCTCTGAATAATTTGGTGCAAAGAGCACCACTTGGACGGGTCCAAGGCACTCAACTGATTTAGATGAAATGACTAACAAAGTAAACTAGAAAGTAGCAATTCCTATCCCACGCTTAAATAACAGCAACTGATAACATGTACTACAACCACAGACCCAAATCATCACACATGTTCGTAATTCATCCAGCCTCAGTCAATTTTCTTGTACAAAATGCTCTAGCTGAAATTCTTAACACTGCAATTTTCAGTACTGTGGATGTTATCTCTATATAATGAAATCAGTAGAAAATGTTTCACTTATTCCTAGCGGCTGCTAGGCTTGGACCTTACATCATTTCTAGAGGCATTAACATTTAATCCATTCAGCAAGCTGAAATAAATTTATTTTTTGATGTTTTCTACAACTTGGAAGCCACATTCTAGGTCACTGTAAGTCACACCAATCTTGTGAGGTTTAGATGTGCCTCACCTTTGCCCACATTATAGAAACAACATCATTAATGGTCACGAATGCCTATTGATTCCTCCCAAATCAGGCAAGGTTAATTGCCTGCTGCTCCTTCACACATCTTTAGCCTTTCTGCCATCACTGATCACCAAATCCCTTTTGATCACCTGGGGTGAGATGCAGGCAGACAGTAGCTTATGTATTATTTTGCAGGGAGGCAATTTATAAAAACAAATCCATATGGATAACAATAACGTGTCCTGAAGACTGTACACACATTTATGCTGTGGGGCACTTAGTTTGCTTGTTCAGCTTGACACGCAGCTTAAGAAAAGAAGATTAAACATCCATTAAGCAATACCATTCTAGGAAGAGTGACTTTTACTATTATTTACCTATGGGGTACTGGCTTCTAACACTGTGACCAAGTTTCATCAGTGAATAAACTTTGTGCAGATGAAATGTCACGTAAGTCAATAACAAGGATTAGGAAAAAACTCAGTATAGTTGGCATTCAATGTTAAGTCAGAAATGGAAAAACTACCAGTGTTCAGGATTGATAATATCCCAGTTTCTTCTACATCCACGTACCTTTAAACAGTGGAGCTCAGGAGCTCTGGGATCAAGTACCGCAAATGTATGTCCAGCTCATGTTTTATCATGTATTAAACCCATCTGGACAACAGCAGATATTCTGCTCTCAGCTCCTGCTTCGCCCTTCTATCTTCCCTGTAAATTGCTGACGAGTCTTTCAGAAATATGAATAATAATAAGGTACAAAATATTTTAAAATATCAAGCCTTTATTAAGAACTGTGTCTGTAACACGGTTATAGCACACGCATTGCTGTGAAATGCTGGTACAGGCAAGCGCTGCCTCTCACCAAGAGCGCGGCCGCCTTTGGGAGAAGGTGCACGCACGGGGAGCGCTGGCAACTTAGCTCACTACCGCCAGGAAACGGGACCGCAGGGTCTCTCTGCCAGACCGGCTTCTGCATAAACACAGCAAGCTGAGGAAGCTCCTCGTTCGTTTTCCCATCCCTTGACGCCGTGGGGGGCACAGGACTCGGGTCTGGGGTTTGGCCCCTGCGTCCCCGAAAGGACCAAGCTCCGGTGTTGGACACCAGCTTTACAGACGTCAGGGAGGATTGCGCATGGTCACGGTCACAAGTGCTCTGCAGAGCCTAAGAGCTGTATGTGCCAAAGCCCTTAGACCATCTGACAACATAAGCGAGGAGATTGTGTATTTATATGAATTTATATGTCTAAGTGTTCAGTTCACAGCCCAGCAAGTTGACATCCCCTACTGCGGCCTGGCAGTTGCAGTGCCACGTTCTCCTGGGGCATGCCAAGATGTTTCCGTTCTCCTCTGGAAGAACCATTTGTAGAGCTAAAAGACCACTTCAGCCTCCATCGTTGGTCTGTGGCCTCAACGAATGCTGCAAATCTAACAGTGCATTAAAGCCGGGAATGGTGTGGGAGTGCTAAACATTTTAGAGAGGCTGAAGGATTATTACTTTTCTTTTCCTGATATTGGGGGAAAAAAAGGTAGCATCTTTATTTACTTAGCTCAGTTCTCAGCTATGTGGAAAAAACATAATTAAATCATTTTGAAATCATAAAATACACCTATAATAGCTTTTTCCAACATCCAATTTCATGCCTCTTCATGGAGGCAGTACCTCAGAAATTGCTTCTCTTCATGAATACAACTTCACTTGACAGATAAAATCCTCAAAAATTGCCAAGTAGAAACCTCAAGCTCACGAGGCAGCGCCTTCCTGGAAACTTGGCCATGGATTGGGAATCAATTCATAAAGGCATTGAATAACAACCCATTCCAGAGTACCAAGCGTGCAACTCAGGAACTGAACTTTTTTTTTACACGTACAACTAAACCCACTGAAAGGTAAGAGAAATGACTTTAAGCAAGAAGAAAATTAAAACCAGTAGCAAGGAAAAATTATACTGGACATGTAAAATTCTTATTCAATAGTTATTTTTGCCTGGCAGACATTTAGACATATATCATTCTGAACTGTGCAGGGGTTTGGAATAAGTGATATATTCTTTCAAAAGTCTTTGCCAGCAGAGGAGTCTAGTTATTTAAATTTCTCTCGCTGCAGCAAGCATGGTTGGATTGCAAGGGGGCTTCTGGAGGGAGAGTCTTTGCCCCATTGGAGGTGCATAACTCACGACGAATTCAGCCTAGAGTTGTGTATGGCTGCCGGCGTCCAGAAAGGCTCACTATTGCCAATTTTCAAAATACTGCAAGTGTTTACATTATTTTCTTAACAGCTTATTTACTGGAGTGTTACAAGCCCGTGAGTCTTGCCTCACACATGCATGTTAGTGTGTAGAAATGCAGATGTTCAGAAGAGCTAGAAAATGTGAACCTTCAAACCCCAAAGCCTACAAAACCACCATACTTTGCACCTGCTCTGCTGATGTTTGGGATGTGACCCACCATTATTCTACGTTTGATATTTTGTCATCATCTCACCTTCTATCCAGCTAGGATTATATATCTGTAACTTTCCTGAAAGTGCTAAATATACTTAAAACACCAGCTGAAAACATTAAATTAGCAGTAACATTGTAAAGTATGGTAACATTTCCTGCCATTTTACCATGACTTGTCTTTCTTCATTGCTTTTCTTATATTTTACCCTACTAACGAGTCTTTAGCCCTTGGCAATGTGTAATTGATTCAGTGTTCCTGAGTTTGAAAGCAGTAAGAGCACAAAAATTGCTTTTCATTCATTGCTTCATTTAGTAGTAAGTCAATGATCTATCCAGTACAGCAGCTCCACTGCTCAAAATCATTATTGCTCACACATGCTATTGTCATAGGCACAATAATACATAGGAAAGCTTAATCTAATTTTCAGTAAATATTTTTATTATAGGATTATGACATTTGTTATTTTTCACAGTGACTTCCACAGCTGTTGTTTTAGTATTTGTTTTCAAATCACTCCAAGCCTCTAGAGCCCAAAAGAAAGCCCTTCCTATAGCCCGTGCTGTAAAGCAAACAACTGGAAAGCAGCATACATCATTGATGAATCTTTTCAGTCACTTGTATTTTTTATGGTTCAGTAACAACTATATTTTTGTGTAACTTTATGTACGTTTAAATTTAGGTGAAAAGTCACAAAGGTTTTCACACGAGAAGTCACTGACATGTATTATTAGTGGGGACGGCGTAAATAAATGCCTATGTATGTCACAGCCTGCCTCTTTAGTGTCATTCTCCAAGGCGTAAGTAGAAAAGGCTGATAAATAAGTTAATGTAACATGATGTAAGTTCTCAATACCAACTTCGGCAGGCCAGAACCTCAGATTACTAGATGCACACCTGCAAAGGATAACACAGAAAACCAGCGACTGATGAGCTTTAGAGGTTAAACTGTACTGCAAAGATCAGCCCCTCTTCTCGCTCCTGAGAATAAATAAGGAATTGCCCAGGGATCTACACAAGGGCTCCATGTATTACTTCAGCATCTAGCTACTATATCCCGCAAATGCAAAAAGCATCTCTCTTTACTCCAGTTTCCTTTCCAAAGCTTCCGATTTTTCGCGAGCAGTCTGACTGTGTCGAGCACTTGGCTTAAGGCAATGGGGTACTGAGACTGGTTTGGCGGGGATGGCTGCTCCGCTCGACCTCTGTCTTGATATCTTCTCTGCATGATGAATACAGCAAAATTCTAGCATCTTTCAGTGTAGTTTTTCACAACTTTTTCAGGCAGCAGCACAGGAGATGGATATACCTGTAGTTGCTCTCATCTCCCTTGACTCATTCCGATTTTGGCAGAAAAACTGACCATTTTCTTGTTAAACACCTATTATGCTTCAGCTATTTAGGACTCAGTCAGCAGAGCCACCCACACCCAAATTAAGAAGTTAATAAATAAATACCTTACCTTAGTTCACCTTTATAGTTATTTTTGCATCTCACCAGGACCGGAATGGATTTTTGAAAGGTTAGATTTCTCAGAAATAAAATAATTCACATTTTGCAATACTGTTAACTCCATATTATATAAAAATAAAAGTTAAATTCTATTTAATAATTATAAATAACAATTTATAGCTAATAGTTAATACAGAAATATAGTTTTAAACACTGCTAATTATATATGCATGCTAATTAAATATATGTAATATGGAAGATATAATGTATAGTTAACAGTATTTTTAAGACTTAAGTTACAGGGTTCTCCTATCTGATAACACCATCAGCAGTTTATAACATTGTCCTTATATATGTCTGTATATATCATTGTCCTTGAAAAGTAATTATCAAATAAGTTGTATCAAGTAAGAACTTGACACAAAGCACCTTGCTTATAGTATATTTATACTATTACTACTGGACACATGCCTGAAAAAATATAGTGCTCACATTCTGCTGATAGCTATGTCCTCAGGCACTCATGTGAAGAGACATGCACAAATGCATTTCTAAAGTATCAATGAAATAAACTCGATACATTATATACGGCTGTTATTATCTTACTTTACCATGTTATCAAGCCTAGTGGAAAAGCTTAGGTCTGTCCAAAGTTAAAGATAACATTAGAGTAGCTGAGCAAAAAAAGAAAAAAAAAAAAGTAATTTATTTAGTGACTTTTAATAAAAGTTATTAAGTACATGAATTTCAGCACAAGCATGTACACCAGAAACTCTGAATTCATGACTAGTGTGAAAATAAAAAGGCAATTAAACAGGTAGTGATTTAAAATAGGTCCACTATAATTAAATTTTTCATGAAGAAAACAGAAATTGAAAATTAAATTGCATTTTCAGCAGTAGCTAAATTTAAGTGTGCACAGTTGACTTTTTCTAACATAATCACAATAGAGTAATTCTATTTAAACGGAGAAAAGGCTGTGCTTTGCTCTGTAAAACCTATCAGCAGAAACCGATCATTCTGTGTGTTCGATGCAGCTCGGCTAACTCGGCACGGTATGGAAAGCATGATGGTCAGGCAGGAGCACCGTCGGGCCTTACCTCCAGGTATCTTATGGGCTTGGTCTACGTGAAGAGCAAAGCAGCAGTCCTGCGCTTTCCCCGTGCGGCTTAGCAAAGCAAAACAAAATGCACAAAAATGTCTTTGGCTAATATGGCTTTTATTATGTCTAGAAAACCTAGCTCTATAACACCACTTTTGAGTAGATGATAGACTCTCAAGCAGTTTTAACTTAAGTTTCTTTTTCTGAGTTTTAACGCTGCTCCTTGAAGTCATGATTCCTCTTCCTTCCGCACCTTTCTATCTCCTAGATGCCTGTTGCTCCTTGGTTTCTCACAGCTAAGGGTCTAGTTCTAGTTCTCCTCTATCTACCCATGTCAACTGGAGACATACTTATTGTTGACTTATTATGGCTTGATTATCTCTATATATTTATATTATGTTTGATTATAATAATATATATTATATTCACATATTGGTGTTCTAGAACAGGACCTGGATCTCTTTTTCTGCATGTGTTATGACTGAAAGGCCTTGTTTTCAGCCAAGGATTGGAGACAGAATCTAAAAAATTATAAATACAATTTCTAATATGGAGTCAGCTTTTATATGTATTCAGCAACAATCTATATATTTAGTTGCCCACTAAGACACAAAACAGAATTTGTAGGCCTAACTGATGGCTTGTTTTTCAGGTGACAGGAGCTAAAAGTTAGGCCAGGTGATAACTATATCCATTATTTCATCTAGTTCCTAAATTAAATGGCCGAATTTCACAAGCGCTGAGCATTTTATCTCCAACTGCTAGAAGGAATTGACTCAATGGGAGTTATAGCTGTTCACCCTGTCTCAGGGATATATTTAATTAACACATCTAAATCTGAATTTAAGTGATTAATTTAGCTACCATCTCTGCGAACAGAGAAAATTAAGATCTGCTGAAAGAGAGAAACAAAACGTGTGTTTTATCCAGTGTTTTTTTGCAGGCTCATCACTTTCAGTGGCTTTTTGGTTGAACAAATTCTGACATTCCTGTTTAGGGAACTTTTGCTTTTGCTTTCAATAGGCTTCTGGGTCTATTCCTTGCAGCAAGCCAGACTCTCCCTCTTCCTGATAGCTCCCAGTCTTTAATTTTGCTGCATGCTCCCCATTTTCTGTCTCCCCAGGTCCATTAACAGAAGTTCTCCATCATCAACATACTTAATTCTACTCCAAAAAGCACTGTTTTCTCCTGCTTCCAAAGTTTTTAACCGGCCTCAGCCCAGCATATAGAACTAAGGACACAAGAAACAAAAGGCTTTTCTGTCCCACTGCCTCTAACAGACACAGTGTCTCCCACTAAAGAAATAATATGCAATACATACCCAACTGTGAAAAACAGTTCTGCTAGCACATGAAAATAAATGTTAGAAAAGAGGTTTCAGAAGGAAACAAGGTATTATTTTGTAGTGCTTCTGCTTTCTAGTCCACGTTAATGAGGTTGCAGGGCATGCCGGAACAAAAAATTCATCATCTCAAGCACCTCAGCGTTGCCTGATTACAACTATACTACTAACTCAAGCTTTTTAATATACATTAAGTCTATACTGTATTTTTTTGTTTCATGCTTCAGTGACTGATGTAAGTTTAACCTCCTTACCTCCAACCTCGCTATCTGCTGACCTACAGCAGCTACCGCCAATACCTACCCTCAACACAAGTTGGCTCAGTTCTGCAATTATTTGAAGCATTGCAAATACACAGTTTTCATGAATTAAATTGTATTTTTTCTGTATTAGTACAGAGACATCACGTTGGTGGCAGCAACATTTCAGAGTGATGAGGAAGCTGCAGCACCACCTGATCCAGCAGCTCTTTCAGATTCCTTCCACACATCTCTCCATAACTCTCACCAAACTCAAAAGCAGAGAAGGCAACTACAACAACTTTCAGTGGTTAAACTTCAGTTCATTAAGCAGGTTTGATGGTTTCATGTTTATAGCATTAATATTTCTTGTATGTGTTTTTCCTATGAGAAAATGTATCCTCTGGATGACAACAAAAAATTGCTCATTTCCTATAAAAGTTCTGGTGTTAAGTTACTTTTTCATGATTTTCTTCCGTAAACCTCTCTTCCCTCCTGTTTCTTTTTTTTTCTACAGTTAATTATACACACACATATAACCTGTATGTCCATAATCCATGCATGTGCGATCTTCAGAAACACAAGTGGGAACAACTGATAACAGGCACAAACATAGGGAGAATACAGCGGACCACAAGACAAATCTGCGTTAACGTGATGATACCAACAGTCTTTTATGAAGTAGCTTCATCTATTGTATATCATGGCTTTTCTATTTGCAGTAATATCCAATATATTGGAAAAATCCTTTATCCCTGTATACCATAAAACTGTGCTCTTAATGACCTCGGTTACAAAATGATGCAACTTGGCTCTACACTAAAGGCTGCACCTTAAGAACTATGTGAAAACAGAGGGTTTACACATGGTTTAATTATTTGTACATTGCAGTATACATACGTTCAACCATATATATTTAATAAATATTGTTTCAGAAGTCATACTATCTAATGCAAAGTCAGCCTTACAGGTACATTTGCCTGATACAGCCTGCAGTGTACATTGAAAATCGTAGCTGAAACACAACCCAAACAAGTAGACAACATGCAACCTAGCAGTCACAACCAGTTTCAAGTGATGTCCTTTATGTAGCTGATGAATGGACATTACTATAAAGGCATCTATAAGATAGGTCTATCAAAGGAGCCTTGAATAAAATAAAGACTTCAAGTACTATTAATATTAATGAATGAGGTCAGGTCAGGTAATTTAACACCTGACTGAATTGGAATCCAATCTGAGAAATCCTTTCAAAAAGACACATTCAATGAGGTAATGTTCACAGTGAGTTGTGAAGATAATCATAACCTAAATGAGAAAATGCCTGCATAGTTTTAACAAAATCTGACACGCATTCTGTGCAAAAGCAGCATGGTAAGCAAAAGCAAATTTCCGCAAATTAATTTGACCTTGATGAAAGGCACATATTTTTATCAATCAGACTTAACAAATATTGACTTTAGGCATTAACCAAAGACATACATAAACATCCAGGTTGTTAAAACAGTTGTCAAGTTCACTCTCCTTCTGCAATCACAGTTTGCTGATAAAGATCTAGCTGAACTTAACCTCTCTAAAAAAAACCTGCATTGCCACAGAAAGCAAGAGGCTGATGGATTATTCTTCCCTGCCTGTCAACTGCTAAAAGAAAGATCTGTCACACAGGCAGACTGAAATCTAGAGTTAGAGTGCTGGCTAGGATAAACATACAAATTATGCTGGGTGTAATTATAACTACAACAGACGCTGTGACCGTGGTCGTGCTCATGACCCATGCTCCTCAAGCAGTGCCAGCAGGGAGGCTGGGAGAGAGAGGTAAAGACGCTACGCGTGCTGGTGCCTACAATTTATCTTTGAGATTTCATGTACGTTGGAAAGGCAGTAGGGCTGCCAGTAGGGCATCATACTTCACGGGGCATATTATGGGTGATTAAGTGGAAGGCTTTCCTAATAAAAGAACAATATACAGTAACTGTTCTGTTCTTTAATTTTCATAAATATGAAAGATGAAAAGACACTTTAATGTACTTCCCACTCTTCATTCTTTATGGACTACGGGTGCTAGCAAAAAGGAAGAACAGCAGTAACAGAGTATTGATAGGCAACTACTTCTGCAAAATGGGGTTGTCTCCTTTCAAGGCAGTCCATGAGGAGTTAAATGAAGAATCTACCACCATTTTGAGAAAAACAAAATTCCTAACACATTTCCTTGCCGGCCCTGAGTGAGCAGTGCCCACTAACCCTCATCCGAACGGAAAACATCTGCACGGTAAAGCGGCCGAGGAGCTCCACCACGGTGGCCCTGCTGGGAGGGCAGCTCCAGCACCCGGGGCGCGGCCGAACCTCCGGCTCCTCCAGGATCAAAACCTTCTCCGAGCTGACAGATTGCCTGGAAGGAGGCAAGAGCAGGGCCCGCAGCGGCAGTCAGACTTCAGCCAAACACTTTCAAGCATTCAGTGAGGTGAGTGCGAGATTAGATTTGAGGAGAACACAAAAGCTTTATTCTGTACCACAGTATCTGTACATCTATTTTGTGTCACATTCAGCCTTCACCGAAGAAACACCTTGAGGCATTTCATGACTGTGTTGACATTTCAATTAAGCTGCATTTAAATAGATTTGGTTGTGCTGAGTCTTATTTCTTTCTAAAGAAAATGCCTCCCATTCTAAATATAGGTTTAAAGAGTTATTTACTAAGTCGAATTCTGACAGGAAACATGCTAAGGAGGCAGCAAAGCAGAAAGATATAGAATTTACCTCCTCTTTTGAAAAAAAATTCTGTCTTTTGTCCTTTTTTCATCTGCTTCATGACCCCAGGCTCTGCACAGAGCACCACAGCGACAGAAGCGGAGCTCTGCAAGAAATCTTCACAACGCGCACAGTGAGGAGTGGCAAAACACCGTTTCTTCTCCGCCACCTCCTCGGCTGGCTGTAGATCCAGCCGGAAACCAGCCCGCCCGCTGCGATGGCCAAAAAGGGCGCAGGCTAACGTGAGAAGTTCGTGCAGAGCCTAGAAACGAAAGACTGTAACTCCCTGAGCCACGCGCTCAACCAAGAACACCAATACCTTTTCCTTGAATTTCCTCCAAGTTTGAGGGAAGCAATAGTAGAAAGAGCTGGAAGATCTCTTTTTTCCCCATAATTTACCAGCCTTTCTGCAAGGACTGACTTCTCTACAAGCCATGAAAATGTCAAGTCTCTGCCAGCAGAGTTTGCAGAGCTCCATTAAACAGCTAGTATGGAGCAAAGCCTCAGGAACTTGCTGGTTCCTAAAACATGTAACACTTTCCTATTCATTGAAGAAAGAAGAAAAACTAAGAGTTGGTTAAGTTTTATACATTGCCTCTCTTCTGCCTATTCGTGGCTAAAGAGTGTAATAGATGGCTAAGTAACTCCAAATTCTCTGGATGTAAAGGTTCACATTAACATTTTTTTTGTTGTGGATGTTTATCTCTGTCTGTTGCTTTAGCTGTTCCGAGAATGACAAATATTAAGTAACCTGCATGTTTTCAAGATTTGTACTAACTGCTGTTTACTCGAAGAAAGTAATAGCTTTGAATCCTCTTGAAAAATATCCATAATATTAAGCTTTTACTGAATCTAGTTTTATGAGAACGAATAAAACAAGTGTGCAGATATATTCAGCAATATATACAATACTCACTTTTTAAATATACCCAGAAATGTTTGAGGGAATGTGAAGGTGATCTCTTGAGAATACATCCAATACCCACTGTTACCCTTAAAATCCCATGCTGAAACGTCATTGCCAAAAATAGCCTCCTAAAGGTGACACTTCTATGAAACATGTCAGAAGTTGCAGAAAAGCCGCATGAATATATAAGCCATATCTACAGTGCTAATACAATTTGCACATTTATTTTGAGTATTCCTTATCCTAGTTCATAATAACTTTTTTTTTTTTTCAGGAGTATTTCTAAGTACAAGCAATTATCCACGTTGCTTGCTTGAAAATCCCATTATTATGAGAATGTAAAACATTTTCCTCAAAATACTGTTTTGGTCCAAGAGAGGAATCTGGAAATCAAAATGAGCAAGAGAATGGTGTTGTACAGCACACTGTTACTCCCTATGAAACAATTTTACAAGACAAAGAAAGCAAATATTCCAAGCAAAAATATTATTTAAGAAAAGAAACAAAAATATAACCATATCCTATATAGCCACATATGAAGCAGGTAATAAACAGATGCTAGCATGTCTACTCATGCACAGGCTTTCACCTATATTTAACCTTTTACAGGTCAATAGCCAGTGGAACTCTGTACGGGTATCATTATGCGCATACATCTTTAGCTAATCAGTGTATAAATAATTTCTTCAGCAGTTTCCTGAGTTTCCCAAATTCATTCATGCACTGTCTGAAACAAGGAGTCAGTCAAGGCAGATGTAGAACAAATCTTTTTGAAAATCCCCAGGGTATGGCTGTGCTACAGCCAAGGTAGGTACCATCCGCCTTTAAACTAGCTACCCCGGCTAGGCAGAACACGGCTGCTCCCGGCAGCATCGGCCCCAAACCCGCCGCGACGCCGGAGTGAAAAAGCCGGTTTAGATGCATTTCTACAAGTCACACCTCATCACAAGACTATATGGTAGCATCTCCTAAGAAAGTAGGTTTTTCAGTACCAGGACCATACGTTACTGCACTGACTTGCATATTTCTTAGTACTGCTGAGGCTCCAATCCCGATTCAGACTTTGGAGTATCATACCTGGCTGTCAATAAAAAAGTTAACTGCCATGGAATATCTGAATAGAAAATTATTATTATTATTCAGGTGACAAAAAGGGTTTTTCTGGGTCCTAGATTTGATGATAATTTCAGGCCACATTATCTATCCAGCTGTAGCGAATAGCTTCTCGCTTTATTTAATATTTTGTTTCAGACCCATTTGCTCTGTTTGTCTCTGCAGTAGGCCATGCAGGTTCAGGATGCACGTGCGTCCTGCAGGTTGCTAGCTAACGACGTAAGAAATATTGCCACAGCTTTAATGTAGTGCTTTGGACTCAGTTTATATACATAACCATTACAGCAAAATACAGAAAAATAACATAACAAAACAAAACAAAAAACAGTCCTGAACTGCTGAATTAAGAAGAAAGGAGCTGAGTAAATTTAGTAGTATCCACATATCCCACCCAGTACTCTTTATTTGGGGAAGGAAACATAATTTTTTAAAAGCTTTCAAGACTGCAAGGGAAAATTTGCATTTTAAATTTAAGTTTGAAGAAAACACTGAAGAAACAGAAATTCTAGTTTTCCTTCAAACACAACTTGCAGTATTAATGACAGACACTAAACCACAACTATGATTCTCTTAAAAGTACCTCCAATATTAAAGAGGTTTTTTGAGATAATGGGAACATTTTTTAAAAATATCAAACCAAGCAGTTCTTTGTTCCACACTGAGTTAAGTTTAGTGAAGTCAATATTAGCTATCTTTGGAAGCAAAGGAGTATTTTGCAACATAAGGTTGAGGTAGGATTCTTACATATCCTTTTGACTCAGGAGATAAAGCTGATTAGTATTAGAGCTCATCAAGTTCTTTGCTTTTGGCATGGTCAGTATAAAACCAAAATGCATGGATTGTTCTGAGGAGACCCAAGCACTGTAGTGATGAAGGAATAAATGACTGAGAGATGAGCAAAGGAATATATCCTTATACTTTGCTGATATGCCATGGATGGCTATTAAAATTATGTCTGCTCATTCTTGAGGTTAGATCACGACAGATTATTATATGCCTCATATAACTGGGGACATGATGTTGTTCTCTATCTCAAAATATATACAGAAGCAGACCACCACTTCCCCATGCACAGTTACTGAAGGCCAGGTAAAGGACATGGATGGGTTGGGCTCCCACGTCAGGCGACTTTTAGGGAAGAGGCACCCGTTCTCCACCACAATTCCTCTCTCTCTGTAGAGCTCATCTTGTCTGTAATAACAAGCACAGCAAGCTGCAATCTCATGATAGCTACACAGGTGTGAAAGCCAGGACTGTGAAGAATTAAATCTATCCGATCATTTATTAAGGATGTTATCCTGACCCACTTGGTTCATCAGCGCTTTTGTGAAAGAGGGAAGAAAGGAACATGGATACAACTCATAGTACGAGGAGACCTTGGCTGGCCTCTAGAAGTCACTCTAATATCTTTAAATGAATAGCCAATAATAATAATATTGGCTCCTTGGAATAAAAGTAAAATGGAAAGTTGATTTTCTTGTTAGAATGAGGTGGAGCACCAAGCAGGGCTGTGAAAAAATTCAGAATTCAGCTCTTAATGGCAAAACCAGATCTTTTCAGTTCAATACAAGTAAGAATAAAACCGACAGGATTATACTCTGATGTGAGCACTTCTAACAGGACTCCCAATTAAAATTATCCTGACAAAATCCAGCAATATGTCAACCAGTATGAAATCCAATTGTTCTGCAGACCCAGGCTGTCTACCAGGCTTAACTATTGGAAAGATACAACTACGTCCAAAACTATTTCCAAAAATTCGTATGGAGAACTTTAGGGGACCAGTATTATTTTTACTGACTTTTTACAATGTGTAATGCTCTCTGAAGTGCCTTTATTAGTTCATTCAGGTTTTTAACAAATTGAGAGACCATCCAGGATCACAGACTTACTTTCTTTCAAGCAGGAGCTCCAAAAACCCTTCCAATTTTCAGAAGTTCAAACCAAATGCTGACTATCACAGTGTGCTCTTCCTGACCTGAATATTTCAAATTCAGTTTTCTAATGAAAATCTCCCATCAAACGCTTTTTTATTGACAATGGTGTGCTCTTCAGAACAAAGAGAACTACACCTTGAGAATGAGAAATGTGTATCTGCAACCCTCCGTATTTTATTGACTACAAAAGTTCTCCGACTTCATGCTTTCTCCATACAGAAATGACAGAAAAAGCTGTGCCATTAAAATCATAGGAGAATCAAGGCTGCACTAAGAGCCCATTATTGCTGCTAATGAGGCTGATACCGCTGCGTCGAGTTGCTCTTTTGCTACTGCTGCTCCACGATTCAGTCACTCTGATGAACTCAGATCTGCATGTC
The DNA here is from genome assembly GCF_036417845.1 of Apteryx mantelli. Classification (NCBI taxonomy): domain Eukaryota; kingdom Metazoa; phylum Chordata; class Aves; order Apterygiformes; family Apterygidae; genus Apteryx; species Apteryx mantelli. Next base: position 45,318,094 of record NC_089983.1, read on the forward strand.
AAACATCAAGAATGCAGCGCAGAAAGGTCACCAAGTCTGTTTAGCATTACACCCATTGGTAAAGACAGAAGAAGAAAAATTATTCAGAAAATGGTCAGTATGCAAATCGCCTGTCCTTCCCATTAGCATATTATTCCTAGGGCAGAGGAGACAGCTGCTAGAAAAAATGAACCCTCCGACGTTCCACCCAGATCTCCGCAGCTGAGGTATGTTATAACTTCCCACAGCCATTGCAGTGTAAGAGGAAGATGGCTTAAAGGAGCCTTCAGAGCAAAGCGTCACTGTTTTACGTGAGAAACCTGAGATACGGCACACGTGCGCATCCATATCCACACGCGCACGATCTGTGCAGCCTCCAGCTCAGCATAAAATCATGCACTTTAAAATATGACAATCATAACTTCATATTTTCAGATGGTACCATTTGTTACAGGATGGTTGTCTGCTGTGTATTTTATCTTCTACATATGAAAAATTTATAGGCACTCTTGAAAACGTTTCTGAAAAATTCCGGGAACTCGCTGTCAACCTTCAGTATAAAGCAGCTCACATAAAAATTTTCTTCTCAGTGGCACTAACACTTTAGCACTTGGTATCAGAAAGCAGGACTCCAATAAGAACAAATAACTGACTTAACTCATAAACACTGCAGTGCACAGAGCAAATTAACCAAAGGATGCAGATATCTGGAGTCACATGGGAGGCAGACATCTGTAAGCATACAGGAAGGAATATACTGAAATCCATATTCCTGTTTTCATTGATACCCTAAAACTGCAGGCACGGCAATCCAAGCACTGCAGATAGGCAGGCAGGCGAACTGACTAATATGAAAGGACTACTAAACTATTGCTATTTATGCCCTAAACCCATTCCATAAATGAAAACAAATCCAGAAATGTATGAAGTCCATACTTAAGATACTGATCTCTGCCAAAATTGGCAGGCATTTCAGCTTTGGTTATGTCTTCCACAGTTATTTTGCCATGTGATGTGTATTTTGATAGGGAAGCATTTAACATTTTATTTCATATTTAACTGAATTGTTTTAATTTCATATGAAATTATTTAATGTCATTCTTCAAAGATCAATGCAGACAGCAAATATAAAAGGTGGATATTGATAAAAATAAGTAGAGAAGCAACTGAAAACTGGAAAAAAATGAAGAGTAGAACAACAAAAATCCCAAGTTAAGAGACCTGATGACAACTACAGCTGAAAAATAGAAAGCTAATGTATTTCCATGGCCTCCCATCTCGTACAAGAACGACTATATCCCAAGATATAATCTTTTTTTCTTTCCTTAATGAAATGACATTCAAAAAGACCTTCAAGAAGAACAACTGGCAGCAGCTGCAATATTCTTCTTTAGACTTTTAAAAAGGGAGAAGGTGACCTGATTGAAAAATGCTGGTCAGCAACAATAGCTCCGTCCCATCTTTTTTCAAAGGAGAGAAGTGCTCCCTGACTGAGAAGAGAGTGGGCAGAAAGCATGCTCCCTAATCACGTTCAGGTAACAGGCCCCAGCTGAGCTCTGCCGGGCAACAAGCTTTCTGTTTTCTTTCAAAGAAAGGGAAGTAGACTTCGTTTAGAAAAATTTAGAAGTTGGATGCTTTTTTTTTTCCTCTTGTGAATAGAGGAGACTGCAAAATTGGCTGATTAATGCTGCAGAAGCTCTTCATAGCCACATTGGTCTTATTGTGTGGAAGAGCAATAACTTGCTGTCTCCTACCCAAGAAACAAATAGGTGTGGATACCTATGGACTCCTCTTCTCAAACTGGCAGGTACGGCTGATAGCACAGTGCATATTAATAAACCTGTCTTTTTCCTGCTTAAAGCTGTTTGTAGTGAACCACTAAAGTATTTCAGAGCAGCTGAGAGATTCAGGTCAATCCTTATTTTAAATAGTAATATCTGGAAAAAAAAAGCCTAATTTGGGCGAGTTTCATGCGACCGTGACAAACAATGATGCAGAACACAGAGCCCAGGGTTAATTTGGAGTTCATAATGTAACGAATGGAGCCTGTCAATCACAGGGAAAATGTGTTAATAAAATGAAATTAAGTACAAATGAGGATTAGAATTCCTGTCTTTACAGGGGACTACAGTGGCAAAAGGCTATCGTTCAGAATATTAAAACTAAAATATGCTGATAAAACAGCTTAGCATCTTTACTAGCTGGTGCACAAACACGATAATCATTTCCGCGCCGAGTGCAGAATCAATGCAGGGAATTACTTCCAGATGCCTACCGGAGGGCTTTCAATGTCACCACGCAAAGTTCCCCCTCCGGTCGCAGAGCCTTCATCCCTTGCCAATACGTCTCCTGCTCACTCTCCTCTGCAATGCTTCTTCTAGCTCTGAACATCTTCTGTCTTATCTTTTGACAACCTGCTCTGCACAACTTCTTTAATTTTCATCAGACCCGTTATTTTCTCTCCATCCTCATGCACTCTCTGTGAACACTAGGGGGAACAATAGAGTTATTTTCTTCTTAGGCTGTGCAATTAAAAAAGAAGAAAAATGTTTGTCCAGAAGACTTGCTCATCATAATTCTTTAAACAACCTTTTTTTTTTTTTAAGTATTCTCACCACAATTTAACCAAAAAACTGTGGCCAGTTTCTATCTTCTTTCTCCCCGGCTTTATAATTTGGTAATTCTTTCCTTCATAATTTTGTCTCCAGGAAACAATTCGATTGTTTGGTTTTTTTTACCCTCAGTGCTTTGTAGTTACTAACGTAACTTCTGGGTCTTACAATTATTTTGACATTCTATTTTTTATTATCAAGTCTTTTTGGCTACCATACCTACTGAATTTTGAAAGGATTTCTCATGCCATTTCATACATCTTTTTTTAAAATTGAATATGCTGCACTTGATAAATTTAAAACTCATCATTTTGGGCATCCCAAAGCAAACAGTAACAAAAAATGATGTGACAAATAAACTGTAGCAATTAAAGAAATAAATTTGATGTGAACTAAACCAAAGAAGAATTAATGTGGTAAAGAATGAGACAAAAGCATTACATGAATAAAATCCACTTATGCAAGACCAAGAAATAACAAAATTAGACATTAAAACAGAATGAGAGTGTGGAAAACACCACCGAGTAAAAAGAAAAACAAGATAACCAACAAGAATAAATTATATTAGTTTTAGTAGGATCTTCAATAGAAGACATATGAAGACCTGGAAAGACCTAGAGGCTTTCTGAATGACGGACTCACAAAAGAAAAATGTGAATGACAAAATGCTAGGTAGACTTGGATAAGATGCAGAAACCTGTTATTTGTATCAAATGCTTTGGTAGCAGAAGTACCTTGATCCTTATTTCATCTTTAGCAAAAAAACCCTCTCACCTCTTTCACGTTATGTTTCCATATTTAATTGCCAACCCTAAACTTTCATTTACAACAGCTTAATCCTTGACCACAGCCAAAAATATAAACATACTCTATCAGCTTGGAAGACTGAAATTTCTGTTTTAGATTAGATATCATCTGTAGTGAAAAGCTTTAAGTGTAGTGGATAGCTCTATGAAACTCTTCATACAACCATGTCCTTTAACTTTTTAGTGATTTCTGTTCTCTTACATCTTTCTTTAACTCAATAATGCTGCGACCAATAGATGTAAGAATGTTTTGCGAGTACCAAAGATCATTAGGAAAGCATGAAACAAAAAACAGTGTGAAGAACAACAGTAACTGCAGAAATAATTTAAGTTCTGATGTCTAAGTCTGGAGACTGATCTTCTTCTTTTAAAGATGAAGACTATGTCTGCAACTGGTAAAAATCTTCTAAAGCAGTGTAAACTTCTAAGTAAACTGAACAGATTTGTCCAGCTCACTTATTAAAACGCAAATGGACCTGTACTGACCAACTGCCCTTCCACTAAAACACCTAAGGTGCTACAGAGAGAACTCAGAAACCTTTGGGGCGCAGATGCGCTTTCACTCAGCAAACAGTGAGCACAGAAAGAGGAGACGGCTATCATCATTCCACCACTTGTCATTGCTCTCGGTGGAGTCACCTGAATGTGTGAGCACTGCTCATCCGCTTCGGAGCAAAGCCAGGTGGTGCAGACCGACAGCATCCCGCCATCCAAACGGTTTCACCTCTGAGTATCTGCCTATGGCCACGAACTCAAAAACTGGCCTGTTTAAATTAAAATCATTGCACGCAAATTGTGGAGGAAAAAGGATGAGCAGGGAGGCACTGCGGGGCGGAACATGGGAAGGTCGTAACGGGCGGAGCACTGCTGCCGGAGAAGAAGGCGGGGCTTTACAGCATTATAAAAGAGCAGGACGCGCTTCATTAAACGCCATTTTGCCACTCCTCATATTGGTGTCTGTGTGGTGATGGTCCGGGGTCTGGGGGGAGGCCCCGTGCCTCCTCGGTAAGAACGAGAACGGTAACAGCAAATATAAAAATCTGTCCGTGTATGTTGGTTCATGCTCTCAAACCCTCACATTTGTCGATCTTTCAAATTACTCTTTATGCTTGCTTAAACATGATTTATTGAAATCTATCTAATACCATGTTATAATAGCTATCCAACAGCATATAATAATTATTACTTTAGAGGAGGCAGTAGTGTTCCTGGCGCAGGAATAGAAATGAACCCAGAGAGAGACCGTTCTCTGGGGAGATCTAGTACACAATCTGAGAGCTCATGTGAAAACTACTGTTTCAGCGACTCAAATTTTCAGCAACCTACTGTGCAAAATTATTCTTGAAGTCGCTGTTTACTTCTCCACAGCTTTGTACAATTGAGTTTTTAAACAGGAAGTATAAAAAGCCTGATTTTTACAGCCGGCAGCTCCCCTCTGCTAGGCAGGCAACACGTACAGATCCGGCTGCATGTTCCCCCCAAGGCTTGGCCGGCCACGGGTGCATCTCTGCGGTCGCAGCCCGGGCTGGTTTCAGAAACATCCTACTAATGCTCGCTATAAATAGTGATTTCTGCCTCTGTCTCACTGACCAGAGTTTTGGGCATCAAAAACAGGCTTTCAGTGCTTGCGGGCTTCTGAACTTTTATTACAACACCAGCGATTTTGAAGGCTGTGGATTGTAAACTGTCTCCAGAGGCAAGTTCATGGATTTCCAAAATGGCTGTAATCTCAGTATTACATTATGGGATTAAGGTTACAATATGGCTTTGTTTCTCTATCAAAAGAATAGCCTACTCTTCACTGCTGAAATGATGTCAGTGGAAAAATGGCATCCACTGTTTAGTTGAAGCTGTCGGTCGGGATATTGTTACAACCCGAAGAAAATGAGACACTGCACAAGCCTATGGTCACTGCATGGAAAGAAGAAGTTGAAGTAGAGCTGGATTAGGACTGAGAGAAAAAGAGGTTTAGAGGATGGAAAGGACAGCTTGAAAGGAGTCAGCAAAAAGCCCAGCTGGGAGAGGGTGCATCTCATATACACCTTTCACGGCTGTGTACCCCGTGGCGTACTGATACTTGCCGGAGTTCCTTGTGATGACATAAGAATGTCATCAAAATGTTCAAGAACCCCCACAGGAATCCCCATTCCTACGATTTCCAGTGCAGGGACGGCAGAAATGCTCTGTCTGACAGCTTCGGCCCCGTGGGAGCTGTGCAAAAGAAAAACCTTGAGAGAGCAGCAGATCGGTGTGGGCAGGAGCTGGTGCTGAGCCCACCTGCAGAGCCACAGAAGCTACATAACGCAAATTAAACTGAAACCCACAGTTCCTGCAGAGAGGCTCTTTTCTATATCTTGGTGATGATTGTCACTCATCTTGATGAGTGCTTGCTCCTCGTTACAAGCTGTTACTGTTTTCTCCCTGTTATTTCAGGCATGCTGAGCGCCACGTCTTGTACTGCCTCTTCTAAGGATCTTACCCTAACTTTGCATTTCTTTTCTGCCTACTTTATTAGTTCTTCATTAATGTGCTTGGCTCTACCTTTAGTTTCATGCCCTGTTTTTCTGACCACTTGCTCAACGTTTTGATCAGGTGCCTTTAATAAAGAGAATTTCTTGACATATGAACATTCATATTTCACTCTTGATGCATGAAATCTTGGAACAAATAAAACCACCTGCCCTACGCGAGAAGGAGCAGGTAGCCCTCTACGCTGACTACAGCTCTTCTCTCTAAACTGCTCAAAAGGTACGTTCTGATCCACAGAACAGGCAAAACAGCTCCTTTCAATTTGCATTTTGAAACACTATCAAAAATTAGAGGAGAATAAAACTAGGGTTTATATTCCCAGATTATTTAATCCTGTTCCTACATTTTGAAGGATTTGGAAGTGAGTTTGTAGGATTTAAGAGCAGCAAATCAAAATGGGGTGTACTGAACAGCTGCTAACTTTATGTCAACGCATTATTTTTATCCGCAGTCCTTGAGAGCGGATCAGGACGTGCTGCCGACCTGTCTGCAGGAGCTACTCAGACGGGTTTGCAGGGTTTTGCTCCAAGGCTTGTTATGGGCAAAAGGCCCTGAACACCTTATATATGGAGCCAAGGATTTATTGCTCGTCCAATTCTTTTTTTATAGAATAACAGTCTAATAGTCCAAATTACTGAATTAGCACAGACAAGCTTCACTAACAGGGCACTTAAAAGCTAAGCCAGGCCAGGCGAGAGCTGCTCGACCGCTGGACAACTGCTGAAGCAGGATAAAACCAGTGCAGGAGCAGGCAAGCCCGGACGGGAGCTGAGACCCAGGCGTTACCAGCTAAAGCTGCTGCCTGTAAAAGATGTTCTTTGTCCGTGGCTCCCAAACCAAGACAGATAAACCACTAGAAGCTATTACTGATCATTTGATTTTGGATTCAATATTGATTTTGATAACTTTATTCTACAGTTCTGTGTTTAATTAGTGTTTGAGCTTAACAAACCACAGAAAGAGTCTTTAAAACACTACTGACATCATGCTATAACTGTTTTTACTATAAAATATTATGTTCACTTTTTCTCTCTGTGGTAAAATAGTTTCCCCATGAGTGACACTAGAAAAATTATCTTGTAATAAGTTGAATGTATTTTGTCACGATATGGTATTTTAGTTTGACATTCAATAAATAATAAAATGTGAGATATGCTGGACACATAGTTTAATATCCTTACATTAAGACCTCAGGTACTACGGTGGTTAGTGTAGGAACCTCACCAGTACAAAATAAATATATTTTCTTACAAAAGTCCATTGTAACTTATCTACATTTCTCAAAGCTTCCTCGTACTTAGACTCCAATAAACACCTTCAAAAATGAATTCTGCAGAATAGAAATTTTTTAAATACGTAATGTGTGCCACCCTGTGATTACTCAAAATAAATATAAACTTATTATACAAATTATTATTTTTGGCCAGTAACTGCGGGCTGAATTCCCTACAACTGTAATTTACTGCTTCTTTGGTGATGCATGAACCAAAGCAAAATCTAGCTCAATTTCTCTTACTGGCTCACACTGAAAAAATAATACAGATGCACCTTTATTAACAAAAACAGATATCTTTGGACATGCATATTTGAATGCTTGTAGGCAGCAGATTTAACATCAGATCCCAGTTTTACATACTTTGATTTCAGAACAAACTCTCATTTTAAGACAATATTATTTGATGATGCATATTGGATCTACTAATAATTGAAGTATTAAAGTGTTAATTAACAAAGGTGATGTTAACAAAATGCAGATATTCTAGTGGCTTAGTGATACGGAGAATGACTGCTCGCTTTTGGATCATGCTTGACGTTAATCCACTGAATAGAGCTGCACTTTAAAATCACACTTCCACCTGCCTAGAAATCTAATAGTAGCTTAATTAGTAGCTAACATCCAGTGAGACAACATAATTAGTCATCCCCTTTTTTCTTGCTTTTTTTGAAATGTTGCTTACGTTAAAAGTTCCTTTCTAATGGGGGGTTTGGACCCTGGAGCCTGAGAACTTTGGCCGAATCCCCCAGCGGCCGGGACCGCGGCTGAATGGGACTACAACAGGAGAAAACACGACCCGGAGAAAACCGAGGAAAGCAGACGACCTACATAGTTTCCCTCCTTTCTTCTCTCTTCCCGTACACACAAAAAACCCCACTGTGACATAAAAAGAAGAAATAACAATGGCAAAGGAAGGGGAACTCATTACTTCGGAGAACTAGGCCACGAGTCTATCTAAAGTTGGGATAAATAAGCACATGTACTACATTTTAATTTCATTTCCTTGCACTGTGAAAAGACTGCCTAATGACATTCTTTAGCAAGGTTTTCTCTTAAACATACGTATTTATCATCTGTTGTTTTTTTCTTCGGCCCATATAATAAGCGGTGTGCTAAAGACGTCAGGTTTTAGAGTGAACCCACTCCAGCAAGTTCACTTTTGTAACGTCCTGCCTATATTTTACAATCCAAAGAAAAAGCTTTTTTTTTTTTTTTTAATACCATTAATAGTTACTTCATTTTCAAAGGGAAATGGTGGAAAGCCATCAAAACTATACTACAGGGAGCAATCCTGAACTCAAAGAAGATTGGATAGAAGATAGAAATATTTAACCTCTAATTTCTTTGATTTGTTGATAAATAACTCTGTAATTTAAGGAGTGCTTTATAAATGAGAAACAGACTACTCTGCAGAACTGTGCCCACAAAATACCACAAGTTTCTCTACTCCTTATCAACTTGGATCAAAAACTAAGAATTCTGTTGTATTTAATAGTAGTTAGTAGTAAGACTCCAGGATCACACCCTGTTTATTCAAAACTGGTCATTACCACTCTGAGCAATCCGGTGAATAGATATTTACCTCTGGACTGGTTCGAATAGATTACTGGAAGAAAAAATGCAATGTTTGATCAATTCCAATTTATTACTGAATATTCATTTTGCATTGTGTCTAACTCTTCAAAAGGTATACTTAAAAAAATTCATATTTAAGTTCTACTGAGTGTGCCTAATTGATGTTACAGGCTAATTACATTTATACCTTGTATGCATATCAATTCTCCATTTTTACTTTGGCATTCTGAAACTTCACGATCTTCACGTAAGAAAGAATGCAAACATTAATACACACTCATCTCCGTCGCTCAGTATACATCTGAAGTTTCAAAGCACAGACCCTACTACTTCTAATAAAAAAGACATCTTCTGAAGTCACTTGGAATATGAAAGACTACCTCAAAGAGGCCAGATTTTTCTGAACCTATGAAGATCAAAGACGTGTTTTACTTAGGAAAGATAGCTATTTCGAATTTCTTAGACCAATATACATATCATCATAAATTAAAGGCCTTATATGCCTGTTTTAATGTATAATATCAGTTTACAATTTCCCTCCCATACATAATTCACAAGGAAATAAGATGCATGGTTTTTACTAACAGTTAATGATGGATGCTCTTACGATTGCTCTAAATAAAATCACACAGTTCTACAAATCTCTCCTCAAAAGTCTATTCCCGTATGATTTCTACTCCAACTTGTATACCATGAGATTCAGAGAATCTTCCCATCTGTTTTAAAGATAATCCAAAGCAACCAAAGCTTGTGTGGGTTCGTCCTCACAATGCATGAGGGTGTGTTAGAAATATATTTGTGCTTATTGCTGTGAGGCTTCACATGCATTCGGGGAAGAGGGCCACATCTGCACCACCGTAATCGCTGCAGTGGCTTTCATTCTGCAGTCTCTTCCATAGCTCTGATCACGTAAAAATAAACCATTCACTCCTCTGAAAACTGATGCTTACTCAATATCAGCATCTTCTCCCACCATCTGAAAAGGAAAGTAAGATACCACAGACGGGAAAGAGACAACAAGTTCTTGCACTCAGAGCAGCCGCTGGACACCCACCTGTGCGGTACAGATGCCCAACCACCAGCGTATTCCAAGTGCAGGATTAGACAACTCATGTGAGCGGTTGACAGTGGTTGAGGAAAAAAGGAGTTAGAGGGTGTAGAGGGTATTCTTTTCCTAAGAATATTTTGTTCCTCAAACTATCTTTATATCTCGCAAGAAAGGTAATTTCTGTGTAATTTGAAATCCAAATGGAAAGATAAGAAGCATTAATGCACCATAAAGTAGAGGGATGTTTTCAGAACTGATGTAGACCACTTCACTCCATAGATTACCTCATCTGAAGTCAGACAAAAACAGTTTTGACAACTAATAATAAAACTTGGATGTTTCTGAATGCTGTGTTAATAAGACTTGAATTTGATGGACAAGCCTCCCTGACCTCACTGTAAACCTTTTATATTATGGAGGTGTCATAAACAGCATTCAGTAAGAGTGAATGTGCTTGTTGAGAAAAATAACTGATGTAGATACTTTGGCATTTATTACTACATCATTGTTTTGTTAGATTACATTTTTATTTTTGAAAACATAATAGAATTCAGGTCACTGATAAAAACTATCCTTCACTCCCTAAGGATTTTTGTAATGTAACATCAATGAGCATATGTCACTATTTATTATACACTCCAGATGTGTGCCACCAAATAAGATGAAATTTACAGCCTTCAGGAGTAATTAGTAAGTGGGAAATTAAAATGAACAAACTATGTACTTTGCTGTATAATAAACCATAGCTAATCACGAGAAGGCTTTCATCATTGCTAAGTATCTCAAAGAATACAATAAAGGATATGACTGTTTGTCAAAACAACTGACAACTATTGCTTACTTAATTTGGAAAGAGTGAGGTCTACCATGTCATTCCTGAAGGTAGCTAGTGGTAATAAGTCACTGTAGCAATACCTCTGAGGGCTGCTAACTGCACTCCTTCCCAAGTGACACCAACTAAAGACAGTGCGCCTGGAAGAGGAGGACTTCCCCTCCGCCTCGGAGCAAGCTGCGAGCACCTCCACCGGGGCCCTCCCCGAACCCTCCAGGAGCTCAGGGACGGTGTCCCTGCATACTGCTGAGCTCCATCGCCCTCATCAAACAACATCTATCGGACTGAACAGTCTCATACCTGAACGCATTAAATCTGATGCAGGTTGTAGATTCTTCAGCTGTGAGGAGTTTTAAGACATTTAATACGGCTATGCTCGATGGCTGTTCTTGTTATTGTGTTACCAGGAGCTAACATCTAATAGACAAGATGCAGTTTTGCCCTGCAATGTTCAAACACTGAACCAAAGATGACTCCTGCTCTCAAGAGCTTGCCATCCCGCTCTAAAGCATGGAGACGTCTCAAGGAAAAAGATGAAACAATACTGATTCAGGAGGGAAGAAGTGGTAGCCCCAAGGCCTGAAAGTTATAAAACTCTTATTTATTGATATACAACATAGGAAGGAAAATTTAGAAGAAGGCTTTATAGAAGGTAAAGCCTCTAATCCCTGTTTCTATCACTATCATTGTTTCTCATAATATAGGAAATACGGACCACACAGTAAAATTATCAGGTGAAAGATTTAAAGCAAACAAGTGAAAGCATTTATCATACAGATTTTAAAAAACTGTGGGATCACGGCCACCTTGTTCTGGAAGACAAAGTATAAATCGGTTCAAAACGGATTTGGGAAATTCACAAAGCTAGGTAGAAAAGGATGATTGAGATGCCCCCGACTCTGGAAGTCCCTAACTTCGCAGGAGTCTCTCCTCCTGCCCCATTCCTTACACCCTTCCTGGGGCACCGGCGCCTGGCCCCAGCAGAGGCTGCATCCTGGCCTAGAAGGACCTTTGCAGAGCAGTTCTTCGGGGGTCAGAATTACAAGGAAAAGTTTCTCCTTTGCCTTATAATCCCCCTTACATTTACCTTTCTCAGTTACTGTACATAAAGCTATTGAATTAGCCAATAAAGGCTAAGCTATTATTTCTGCACTTTTAAAGTTGCACTTGAGAATAGAAGGCTTGGAAGAAGTTCTGCTTGATTCTTAGGCAAAAAAAAAAGACTTATTTATAAAAAGTAACAGATGTAGTTAGATGGAAAAAAACAACCATATCAGTTTAAAGAAAGAGTAATATTTCATTCAGCAATAATAGATACTTGCAGTAGGTAAACATGGTATTAAAACCCATCTGAAATTCTCAACTCAAGAAATGCATTTATTCATAAGCAAACTGAAGTATTTAGAAAAAAAATTCTAAAATCACTGAAGCATCTGTGCATGATTTTTCAGAGGATCATGAGCATGGAAGCCTCCTCTAGTTCTATTAATACATATGCCTTTTTCTTATTCATCTATTATTCCTTTTACATTGATTAAATGAGCTTCAGATGTCACAATTTATATTTGAAAATAGTTATTCTTCACCAAATAATTTGCACTAGCAGGCCAAGTTAGCACATGCAATTCCCTGGTGTGTATTTATAATGGATGTACAAGAAAAATTTAGGCTGAATTGAAACGGTGGGGAAGACAATAGAATGACACACATGAATAACAAATGGTTTCAAATCCTGCTCTCTGTGCAAGTTTACAGCCTGCTTTGAAAATACAGTTCCTTCTGCACTCGGCTATACAACTATCCTTGCATGGTACTAAGTTTCCCGACAAGAACACTATAGCTTATAAACCTTAAAAAATTGAGGAGTATTTTAATTCTCTCATCTAAAAGCAATTCTCCTGGGAGGCATATAAAGACCAAGATAACTTATATTTGTGCGACAGAGAAGCAGAGAGAAAGCACAGTATTTTATTGATGATTTGAAAAAGTCATCAGCAAACTGCAATTTGTACTCTAACCAAGATACTATCCCAAACTATGTCACCACCACCCCCCCTTAAAATACCTTATCCAGCCTAAATTACCCTAACTTTGGTTTCTTATATTCTACCACAGCTTCATACAGTTTAGAGCTCAATGGGTCTAATTTAGCACAATTTTTACTAAAAATCTAGCGATTAATATAGAATCTAATTCACAGCAATATCACTGCAGTCTGTGCTGGTGGAAATTAATGGCGCTAAGGAGTAAAAGCAGAAGGACAATGATTAACATATGTATATGTTTCATATTTGCAAGCTGCTTTTTACGTTTATCTCATTATAGGAGCAATTAAGTTTGCTTTTAAGAAGGACTTAATAACAAACAAAGGAAGACATCAACATAAATCATAAACAGTTGTGGGTTGTAATTAATGGGAACATACGAGCTACGCTCCTTGATTCTTAAAAAATAGAAATGTGTGGTGTAGCAATAGAAGAAAGTAGCAGAAAAGAAGCAGTAGAACAGGAGAATAGCAGCACAGTCCCGTATTCTGCCGTGGCAGAACAGGCGAGAGGGCTGCAGCGGTGGGGACAAAGCCTCTCCCACCGTTTGCTCCGGGGCCTTCAAGCACAGACAACGCTGTGTGGGCTGCCCTCGGTGTAAGTAAAAGCTTAGTGCCCTCCATTTAACAGGGATACGTCTTTCGGGAGTATTGTCCTCTTTTTTCTTTTAGCGTAACAGAAGAGCATTTAGGAGGCTCTTGAGTTACAAGCACCTTAACGCTTCACCGGGTAGGAACGTCAGCACTCTTCAGTGTCCTGCTCAGCTTTGGCCCTGTGCGAGTACTAAAATAATGCTCTTCCAAACAAACAAACAAAAAATGCGACCAAAACCTTGGCTTGAGCCATGACCATGACACTCAGTTTGCTTCTCTGATGAAAAGGATCCCAAGGATATTATCAGCACAAGGTTTACTGCTTTTATATACAGTATTTACTCGGAATCTAGTATTTTTCTTCTATTTACAATTTGGAATTCATCTGGATTTTGGTGGTATACTCTTTTAGTATAAACAGAATAAAGACTACAGTATAATAATATATACCCAAGGGAATACTACCTACAGTAAGGAACTCCAGGCCCATCTATTTTCTGTAACAGCTGAACTGGAATGACTACTTAAAGTAATAGGTTTAAAATGTTTTCTGAGATAAAGTAGCAGTACTCCAGCACATTTTTTTTTCATCGTGATTCTACTGGAAAACAGGTAGGCAGCAATAATTCAGTATATAATTCCATTTACACTTAGATCTGAATATAGACTTAAGACTCCTTTGTGTAATTCAGGGCTCTGGAATTGTCATGTTCAGTGTATCTCACTGAAGTCTGGTATTATAGTTTGCAAATGCAAAACAATTGTTAAGATTCCCATCCTTAGGGAAACTGCATGCATTGCAGATTTAGAAAATTCTGTCTGCAGGCAAGAGCCGGCCAGAAGTTTCATGCATCAGCTTTTCTGTTGGCCAAGGAAAAAGTGACCTTGTTCCCTGTCCTTCTAACAAGTTTGAAAGACATGGTAGAAATTGCACGAAAGGTAAGTAGCAACAGAGGAGAGAAAGTGCTTATACTATCCTTTTCGGCTGTAATGCAAATATGCTCCATAAGACTCTAAATATATGTGTGACTATTTTTCTTCTTTATGACTTTTTCACATTTTTTACATTCACCGTCTCTCTCCTGCCTTTTCTCTTAGCCAGGGTGTTACTGTCTGTCACCTCGCCATGGGACCAGGTGGGACTGACGTGCAGGAGAAGGCAGCAGCATCACTGATAGACAAAGGAAGCCGGAGCCACACAGCTAATTATATGTGGTGCTTAAGAGCAGGAGCAGCAAAACAACTGGCATCCAGCTCCTCTGGGTCTGTTAGCAGGTGCAGCAACCACCCCTGAAACTAAACTGCACGGGGGGAATACAGGGGGTGGTTTAAAAATAATCTGTCAATACCCAGAAAATCTACGCAGACTTCATTTTGCTTCAGCTATGCTGTTTGCCTGGGCAGACTTATATATAGGACTGAACTAATATATATGCATATATACACACGTGCATATATACGTGTGTGTGTGTGTGCAATATATATACATATACATATAGCACTGATCTCTCCTGGATGTAAAGTCAGCTCTGTTTGCATCTACGTGTTTAGGTCACCCTCCTGTCTTAGTCCTGCAGAGATGCTCTTGTCCTAATAATACAGCTATCATAGCAATGTTGCGTGTCTCATGATCTCCAAAATCAGAAGGCAGATATAAAAATATGCCAGAGAAACACTGGGATTTGACATGACATCTTTTCATGGCAAAGCCATCAGACATTCATTTTCAATGTTTAATTCAGAGTGGAAATTCAACCTGAAATGAGCACAGTGTGCGCAGTTACGTGCTCACAGTAATGAAGAATTTAGCAATAAGGTTGAAGACAGAAGAACACCCCTCTCAAAAACAGAGCAAAATTGTTTTGCAGTGTTGCTCCATTGTTTACAGCTTTTGAAGTTGTTGGCCTATGTCAACCAAACTGAAGGGCAGGAGTTTTAGAGGTATGACTCTGACAAGCCTTGCGAGAATCAATAGGTCGGCAGATGAGAAACTCGCTTGCCTGCATCCACTGACGGGGAAGCTGTGGAAACCTCCCCCCCCGGTTTGTCCTAGGGAGCCTGGCAATCAGCATGCATATTCTGCCTTGCCGGTTAACACAAGAAGAGCAGGAACCAGGGACAGCGCACGGCTACCTGCCAGGCACACGGCGAGGTGCCCTGCGCGGTTTCGGCAGCACCGCAGGGAGGCAGGCAGCCAGCTAGAGAGCGAGGGGATGCGAACGACAGCAGGAAGGATGCGAGTAGAGGTGGATCTGGGATTAAAACTCGGGTTAGCACAGGAAGGGGAAGGGCATCCTTGTGGGTTTTGTACAGGGAAGGTCACAGCAACCCTAGATTGCTTTGGGATGGATGAAGATGCAAGATGCTAATCAATTTTTAAACAAAATTAACTTTATTGCTTATGAAATAACTCTGTTTATCTTGCTCCTAGAATAAGGAACCTTTCCCATTCTGACTCACTACTTTCTTGGTCTGTGAACTGTTTCCAACAGTTGAACCCTGCTTCTTCCCCTTTCCTGTGACATGCCTTATTCTTCTTGTATTTTGAGAACTCAACAGTGGCAGCTCTTCTTTGCTGACTCCTGCCTTCAATCCTCTCATTCCTCCTCCGGTGTTTTGATTCACCTGCTACGTAACTGCGTTTTCCGGAGGCTCTAATCCTAGCCTCATGTCCTACCGCAATACCTATTCCAGGTCTTCTCCTGCAGAATCCAGGCATCCAGTTTCCCTGCATCCAGGCAATTTTCCCTGCATCTTATTCTCACTTCTGTCCTTCTACCATGTAGGATGAAAGGAAACACGGGGAAACACGGTGCTACTGGTCTCTTTGTCTAACGCAGTTTATAGCGGTTTCTAAGGCTTAGCAGGTCATCAAAAATCTCGAAGAGCCTGCAGTTGTTTTTGCCTTGTTCTTCAACTGCTTTTACAAACATCTTGAGGTGTTACAGTGAATAAAATTTCCTTCAGCCCGAATGGCTTGGAATCAGTTATTTCTGTTCTATACCACAAGGCAAATGTGTATTAGATGTCTCTGACGGCAGTCTTTGTTCAGGGATCTATATGACTCTGCTTGTAGACTGTTGTGGCATGATAAAAACCTGAGAAGCATTAAAAATATTAGCTATATTTCAACTGACAGCATGTATATCTCGGTATTAACTATGAGTATACAAAGAAAATCAGCTTGTTTTTATGTATAGGCTCCGGTGCAATTGTAGTAATAGTCCTGGTGCTATTAAAGAGTGACAGTTTGTTGCATTTCCATTACAACTGTCAAGTTTCAGGATTGTATAGACCTTAGACGATTGCCGGTAGCAGCATGTCATGCCTAAGACAAGAATGAGAAGCAGAACGGAAAGATTAACTGCAAATCAAACTGAACTAACTATTCAGGTGGGGAAAAGTCTGCAGAAGCTAAATGGCTTTGTGCTTCTGAGGAAGGTATAAGCTGTGAAGGGGAACGTCTGTTTTCCAAATCCAAGCTGAGATCAGGAATGTCGAAGGTTTAATTGCGGTCTCACAGTATCTGCTTGTGCAAGGTATTAACTTCCAGATACTCCAGTAAGGTATTGTGAGGATAGTTTAATATTTGTAAAATGTTTGAAAATGAAATGCTAATTATGAACTTTGCTATCATGAAAATCAAAGGAAATTAAGCCTAACTCCCATTTTTTGGCTATTCACAATTTTTCCCATCGATTCTCTTTTAAAACCTCTTCTTGTTTGTGACAGCCTATTAATTTCTCAGTCCCCTTTTAACAAAATCCTCTTAGTAAATGAGTCTCTTCTTCCTATTTAAAATTGTTAATTCTTTTATCTCTCATATGTTGCATTGCATAAATCCAAACCAAATTAAAAGAAAAAGATAATTGTGTTGACAGTTTATTATCAGTATTTTTCAAGAAAAACATATGACTTAGAAATGACCACAAAGTACAATTATTATTTACAGTTAAAATGCAAATTCTAGACCCTTAAACTAAAACTTGGTAAGCGAATTCT
The DNA here is from genome assembly GCF_036417845.1 of Apteryx mantelli. Classification (NCBI taxonomy): domain Eukaryota; kingdom Metazoa; phylum Chordata; class Aves; order Apterygiformes; family Apterygidae; genus Apteryx; species Apteryx mantelli. Next base: position 45,335,391 of record NC_089983.1, read on the forward strand.
GTGTGACAAAATCTGGTCAAAAACGACACTACGTTTTGTTTATCACTTCAAATGCAGAGACGTGAAGAAATCTGGTAGTCAAGTCTTTTTCTCTCAGATGTATGAAGTATTCTGCTGAGATCTGACACCCATCAGGACGCCCTGTGAAAACCCATTGTAGTGCTAAGAATGATTTATAGCGTGCTATGAACATTGTTGTTTCATATCGTGAGGTCTTGTTAGAATGCTGATATATTAAGACAAAGTGCCGTCACCTTCTAAACTTAGCTGTGATAATATATAAAACCTGTCTTGGTGGCCATCTAGCTACAGCGTTGCCATCCACGAGAAGCAAGATCTTTCATCTGTAAGGAGCTTTTCAAAATGCAGCACCTTCCCCCCAAGGTGCCAATTTCTGATCAATCCTGAGGGTCCAAAACCAGATTAAGACAAGACATCCCATACATTTATCACTAAAGAGTATCAGCCTATCGCCCTAGTGCTCCCCCAGTCAAACAGTGAGTTTACTGTCAGTCCGGTTCTTAACAGTCCAATAATCCAGATTATCCAACAAACATGGAAAAGCCCCTCAATAGCACAGTTAAAGCGGTCACACAAGCCCTTCCCAGGGCCTCCCAGTGCGGGCTCAGCCTGCCCGGCCTCTGCGAGTAACGGCAAAAGTTGTATTTCTTGGGCTACAGCAAAGGCTCTGTTTGTTGGCATTTTGTGTGGCTTAAGCAATGAAGGATACACAGTTTTAAGTGTTCTGCCTCTGCAGTGATTTCCTACTTGCTAATTAATTCATAATTAACTCTCAGAGCCTTAAATACAGAGAATTCCTCTCATGTCAGCTAGAACTCCATAACATAGCATATTGACCAATTTCTATGTTCGACTTCTCAGTGTCTATGGCTCGGAGAGTTTCTCATTTGAGATTATGCCTAACCCATCAGATTCAAGGTTTATCTGATGTCAAGCATAGTATAATTCACATCTACTTAAGCATTTTCTTCATCATTGTAGAACTGCATCCTGATAAATGCATGCGCCTTTGCAGAATGGCTATTTTATTATTTTAAAAAAAATTACATGATTTATATACATATATGTGTGTGTATATAATATATATAGTAAGAAGATGTTACAGCAAAGAATAACAAACTCTGTATAACAGAACATTACATCCATACTAACTGCACTGCCCATCCAAAATGCCCTTCTCTCATCACATGCATCTCTGATATTTCATAAGACAAGTAAAAAATAACACAAATCTCCCTCTGATTCACACAGGACAATTACAAATTTCAGCCTCAGTGCATATATCAGACACCTGCTGACCTGAGTCACGAAAGAGGGAATACTACCCCAAAGAGAGAAGCTATGTAGAAGCTGAATGCAGGCCCAAATCTTTGTCTAACTGATGTACAGGCTTACGTCTAAGCCATTGGAACTGTGGTAGAAAAGGCTGATAGAAAAAAGGAAAACAGGGAAGCAGCCAAGGTGCCGCTTACGTACATTAGTATGTTAATTAAGGAATGGGATAATAAGCTTTTTGTTTTGCTTGAATTCAGCAATCAAACTGCTACGGTTTATGTATGAGCATATATTTAGCAAAATTAGCAAACAAAGTCAGCAATCAAGTAGCTGAAAGAGATCAGCCCCTGCATCCAGCTAGGCACCGAGGTCTACACTTGAGGAAGCTCACAGCAGGATCTCTGGGTGCGCCTGCACTGCAGCAGAAAGCGTGCTGCGGGGAAGGGACCCTGCTCCCCCGAGTCTGCGGAGGCCAGCTGATCAGAGGAACTGCTAACCGACAGAGAAGTCATCGGGTAATTACGATTTGGTTGCTCAGATCTTACATATTTTTAGTTAAATAAACCCCTGCCTTGACAGAAGGACCATAGCCTGGTCTCTCTTGAAGCTGCAAGGGTTGTATCTGAACAGCTAACCGGGAGTTACAGGAGTGAGAAAATGATGTTCCTATTGGCAGCTTTCAGTCACAGAATGCAACCACCGAGTATCAAGCATCTCTGATACGGTGCAGGGTCAAGATTCGTTTTTCATATGGATGAACTATTACTGGATGAACTACTGAGCAATATTTCCCAAATCCCATAATTTGATGAAAATGAGTTTGACTCTACTATTAGTACCCTTTACAGCAGCTGATGAAAGTGTCTTACTGCCAAAGTAAAGTAGGAAATAAAGATATCAGTATATGATAGGTTCTAACAAAGAAGAAAAAGGTTATAATCAGTGGATTTGGCAGCCGGAGTGTAAAATCCGACATAGCTGAGCGCTTTCATTAGTAATTAAAAACCTGCTATCTTAAATAATGACAGTTAAAACTGCACAGTCATATTGTGAAAAATACATTACCACAATTAGATTAACAGTTCTACAAACACAAAAGGAAATTCTGAACAGATAACGGGGACCCGCCATCAGACGTATTAGACTACCAGCAGAAGATGGAAAGTCTGGAGGGATCTTTTGCTGTTTCCTGGCTGGTAGAATGAAGCAAGGATTTGGGACAGACTTCTCTTCTCGAAGACAGGGAAATAAAGGTGGACCTTTGCTGATTTAAGCAGAGGAGGAAGAGTTAAGTTCTACCTTTTTCCCCTCCTTACTTAATATCGCCTCACCCAGACGGCTTTACTGTATCGGAGCTCCTTTGAAAGGCCTTGGCAGCACACACTTAAAATTCACCAGGCACCCAAGCTCCCCTTTGCCTTTCCAGTCGCTTTGACAAGTACGTGTTGTGCTGGATTTGACCCACTCTGACTTCAACACTTGGGCAGAATAGCATACATTTGTCCATAAAAGCTTTTGAAGCCTCAATTTCCATCAATTTTGATGTTACAATAAGTAATGCAATAGTATAGACAATGTCATGAAAAGATGTAATGAAACATGAAGCACAAAAAAACCCTTACATCCACTGGGATTAGATCCATTGAATAAGTATTCAGATTTGAATGGAATATGCTAACAATCTCCTAAGTATAGCTGACTTTTCTTGCCAAAAGCATAGTTAGCATAATTGTGTGAAACAGTAGGAACTGATAGAAATTTTTATAAACATTCAACAGACATCTAAGAAAAAGAGCTTGTGTTACGAGAAGGTATGGTAGGGAACACAAGGCTCTGCTGTCTCTGTTCAGTCTTCAATAGACTACCATCTATGCTGAAGAATAAAATTTAGTGACAACTGCTCCATATATATATGTCAAATTATTTTATTCTCTTAGGATCGCTTTTCATGTATTTGGGAAAGGACATGTGTGAGTTAGACTGTGATACTTCTCTGATACAGCAGTTCTGATTGCTGTGCTTCTATAAGGCTATATAGCTAATACAGATATAAAACCACAGCAAACTAAATAAATCCTGTTATTGGCAGTTAACTATAATCTTTTATTTACTTGGATCTGGCATTAATTGGAGTAGAGCTTTCACAGTGATAAATATCTTCTAATATATTTATCAAGGACAAAATGCCAAATACTGCAACAAGACAATGACTTTTCTATTAATTTACATTGGTATGAATCAAGATTAATTCTTTGGATTTATATAACAACATAAAGAAATGGTTTTATGTCTTAGATTTGGATGCTGTGCCTTTTGAATGAAGTTAATTTAGACTCCATTGTACATGTCAATGTCCTCTATGTGTCATCTATTTTTTAAATCCAAATAAAACATTTCCACAAAACAATGAGAAAATCAAGATCCTCATTGCTTGTTGTTCAATGCTTCAAAATGTCTTTTGAAAAAATGAATTCTTAAGCACAGCTTATGTGTCTGTAACAAAAATAGCTGGTCAAATTGTATGTAACACTCGGATTTTTAGCTGAATGTGCTTATAACTATCTGGCACTGTTAGATCATCTGCCATAGCTCTTCTCATCTGACGTGCACCAGGTGTGTTGATGACACACAGGCAGGCAGCATTTGGGGCAGAGGCCTCTAACAGGGAACAGTTTGATCCTTGGCGATGTTCTAAAACGTCTTTTAATTGTCTTTCATGTGGCAGTTCCTACTGGTGATGAAATCTCTACTTCTGGAGTGAGACTCCCATGCACCCTTGAAACACCGCATCTGGGTGTTTAGAGCAGGGACTCTGCAGCAGGACATGCTGTTTAAACTGAAACGTCAAACCATCACGTTACAAATGCAGGAAACTATTATTATTATCATTGTGAGAGTTTGCTGAAGACAGATATAGCTGGGGGAAAGACCAGGAGACACGCCTGCCTTGTTGCCTCTACTTTCAATGGAGGCCAGAGCGCAGGAAGCTGCTACTCACGGTTTCAAGAGCATTTTTTAGGTGGTTGAAGGTGATACCCCTTAGAAGTGAATTGCCAGCAGGGGCAGAGGATAGCAGGCACGCAGCCCCGAACTGGTGCCAGATGGGCAGGTCGGTGGGAAGGCAACACCAGGCAATCGCTAGATGGCCAGAGCATGGAGGGCAACACTGTGTAATCAGCAAGTGGATCAAACAGCGGAGAGACTTCACCTCCTGGTTCACCACAAGCCATGAACCACACCTGTTGTTTTCTGTGAATGTCTTTTTTGAGAATAACGTTACATTCAGTATCCTGCTTCTCTTGGTGATGGCAGAGCCAGCCATTCCTGCTCTCTTTAGCTGGTGGGTTTACGCTGCTATCTCACAACCTGGATTCTGCGAATTTCAGCAAAGCCTTTTTAGAAATTTGTATCTTACTTCTGCTGGGTTACATGAATGTCTTATTCTAAACCCTGTTTGAAATAAACACGGGTTTATTGTACAATCTTGAAATAGGAAAATGCTGCCAAGGAATATGCAGTCACTGTGGCTGTAGCAGACATTGAAGTATGAGATATAATAGCTAAACACAAGGAAAGCAATGAAGTTAAAGATAAGATACAAGTAACATTCCACTATCAAATGTCATTTGTGAAGCATACAATGCAAAATATTAATGACCTGAGGCCCTTAAAGTTTAGGTTTTTAAAAGTAATTAAAGGAACACTATTTTGTGACAGTGAAAATCATACAAATGCAATAAAACAGATTTATCTGAGGCACTTCAAATCCTAGGTTTATTCTTTATAGCACGGCATACAGATAATTCGCATTGGCTCAAAGAACAGCAAGGTAAGTATGCCCCAACATAACACTGAATTTTATGTTTAAAAGTGGACTATAACCACAATCTTATGTGACATTGTATTCTTCTGTACTAATGCACCTTTGTATTCCCAGCTCCATAAATGGTTGCATCTATTTCTTTTTATACTTTTTCTTAGTGATACTCTGGAAAAATGGATAGCACACATCAGTGACACTTTGTCTATTTAGAGACCAGCCATTAACTCAGACTGTAGTATCCAATTTGCATTTCTATCAAAAGAGAAAAAGACATGAACACTGCCAGCAATTTCGTACCTCCTCCTGCTCCCAGCCTCCTTCTCCTCTCCTGCTGCCCTGATAGACCTTTTCTGTGCATGGCGGAAATTAGCCTAGCTGCATACAGAACATTGACAGACATGTTCAGAAGCTCTTCTAATTTGATTTTTATCAACTCAACGGGGAAAAAGTGAATCCTCACCGCATCTCATTAGGGACCAACCGTTTACACTTACTTGAAGTACCGAACAGGGATGGATAAGTAATTAACAATTTACTAGATGATTTAAGATCCAATTTTTGCTAGTAAGCAAACTGCCATTTTTTGTAAATATTTTAATTATTGCCTTTAGAAATAATCTGTGAACAATTTCTGCAAATAATTCTTGGTCTGTAGTTAGTTTTGCAGAGATTCTCTGGGGCATTGGATATCCAGAAGTTACAGGCTAAGCTAATTGTCTGTGTGTGAATATAAAAAGAAGCATATGTTCACCTGAACTACTTAAATTATGTGTGTAATAGTGGCTTGCAGTCTTTTCCCAATGCCATTGGAGAGTAAGGTATGAAATAGATACATCATCGCATTCACTGAGGCTCACGTCTGTACTCTCGCAGCCTCAGGGGCAGAGGAGTCAAACAGCAGCCTCTCGGATCTGAAGTCTGAATGAAAACTGAAAGGGAAAAATCTCTATAAGCAAGTGACTGGAGCTGGGATGAGTCGGGAGGAGCAAGGAACTGCGTCAGGAACAGAAAAAGACACGGAACTGCCAGGGAATGAAAGAAGGTTCTCTGCTATCAGTGTACAGAATATTCAATGAACTTTTTTTGCTACGCACCTAAACAGCTCTCTATAGGAATAAAACATGCCGCTCCCTATAGGAATAAAACTCTCTCTCAAACAGAGAGGTTTTTATATTTTTCACCAGTCTTTAGTCTGCCCGGAAAACAAGGAAAATATGAGGGAAATAGAGAGATGGATATGCAGGCATGTACAGGTTTGAAAATATGCATATATATATTTAGAAAGCTTTTGACTTGGAAAGGGTGAACTTTCGATGAATGGATTCAACCCATACTTAATTAACTCAATATTTAATTATTAAAACACCAGAACTGTAGCTGTACAAAGAATAGCTGCCTGGAGACTATCCTTTTTACAGACTGTATAATTACAAATTCCAAACCAGTGAACTCTTCCTAGTATTTCTGGAAACAAGAATTAGGAAAACATTCATGTACACAGCTCCTGTTAAAGCTAAAGAAATGTAGAGGTATACACGATTTCCATAGGGGAAAACTATCCAGGAAGAAAAAGATAAACTAACAAGTTAAAGGAAAAATAGCTGAATACTTTGTGAAAGTAAACACTGTTTATAAGGAAAGGAAGCCTCAGCATTAAAGTTCCTTTTTTAAACAAGCCTTTCTTCCATTTCTATACCTACAATTAGAGAAAAGATCTGTGGCAAATATATACTAAGAACGACACTCAGCAATTCTTTTGGCTTCTCAACATTTCCAAATAACTATCTCTTGTTCTAAATTATTCCCTAATTTCTTTAAATAATTTTTTGTCTGTAGCTTATTTATAGTGGAGTTATTTAAATAATCCAAAAGTGAGCTGATTTGATTATAAGCATTCTACGTTCTGCTTCTTGAGTGGATGATACGTCTTAGAATTAGCTGTCTACCGTGAATTCATTAAAGATCCTTGTAAGAAGCTATTAAGCTGCTTTATGGAACCAGGTAGCTGAAACAATTTGAGTCTTCCTTAAAACTCTGGCAACCGTCACTATTCAGCTTGATAGAATATGCACATGGCATGCTGGAAGAGGAATTCCACTGAGCTTTTTTGTGACCATTTTTCTGTTAATGAGAGAGAAACAGAAAGACCAGTGAAGCAGAGAGAAATAGCTGCAAATAAGCCTCAGGCACAGCCAAAGAGGTATTGGAAGCTCTGTCCTTAAAAAAGCTAAGAAGGAAGTTCTTGGGCAGAAAACCTGAGGCATGGAGACATCATCTGTATCGCAATTTCTGGTCAAGGAAAAGAATTTTGGATATTCTTTGTGACTAGCAGATGACTCCTTCATCAGTTTTTTCTTCCTACCTGAAAAAATTCCAAGACCTTGAATTTGGTTAATGGCTTTGAACAAGAAGGTATAATGTAAGTGTTACAAATGGAATACAGTTTCCACGGAAAGTAGCTATGTATTGGTCCTGCTGTTGATCCATGATGGAACAAACCGTGTAGATAATTGCATAGCTCACTGACGTCTCAGAAAATGAAAAATATGATTTAAAACAAGAGCTGGACAGATAAAAATGAATTAAAGCAGTATCCGAAAGGTTTCTAGAAACTAGCTGAGGGATGTCTTGCTTTTGGAGATCAAACATCTGTTAGAGTAACAACCAGGCTGTCTAGACAGATTATGAAGTTCATTTGTCTTACAATGGCAAGACGGATCAGGACAAAGTGACTAATAATGCAATTACTACTGACAAAAATATTTTTCATGGTATGAGGGTAGAGAAGTTAAAAGAAAGTTGCAATTTCTTAATAGAAAAAAAACTGCAGCAAGGACTTAAGCAGCTGAGAGAGGAATGAACAAATTTCAGAGGGTTTATTTGGTAATATTTGGAATACTGATAGAAAAAAAGGCCAACCTTATTTTCAAGACCAACTGATATGCTGAAGAACCTGTATCACTTAATGTGACTAAGTTACCCAGTTTAGTATCCTAAACTTTTCATAAAGTTTTGTACCAGCCATTTCTCGGAGACAGGTAAGGTACAGTTGAAAGCTAAAAGGAGACGTAAAGAAGGAACTCTATCCAAACTGATAGAAGACCTTTGGAGCCTTGCCTTCTTGGCATAACAGATTAATTTCTTCCAGGATAAACCAGAAATGACCTGTTTGATAGCTGCTACGAAATTTGTCATGGAACTTGCAGTGGAAGTAGCAGAGGAAGCGTCTACTAGGGCAGGAAAAGAAAGCCGTTTGCAATAGTGTCCAATACATCCTGAGGTCTAATAGGTCTGATGGGAATGAGGGTTATAATCTGCTACATGACATTTTTGAACAAATACAATCAGTCTGTAAACTAAGAAAGACCAGAAGTAGTGAAAAAATTGAGCAAAGTAGCTCAGGAAGATATATTTGATACCATACTGGTTCAGTCACAAGATCCGTCAGCTCAGTGTCCTGCTTCTGAAAATTGCCAGAAGCAAATGCTTAGGGACATATATCATAAGCAAGGCAAATACAAAGTAATCGTTCCTCTGGTTTGTCTTCCTAGTTTCTGACAATCAGTGGCCAGTGAACTTCTTGAACTAATGGTTATAACAAGTGTAATAGCTAGTGATCAATCTCACCACCAGGAATTTGTCTAATCCCTTTTTTGAACCTATTTTTCTTTTCTCTTCCACCAAATGCTACAGAAGCAAAGCCCTCAATTTAATTGTGTGGATAATTTAACTATGTGCTGAGTGAAAATGTTGTGAAGAGTTGGTTTTGGCCACAAAAAAACAACATACTGCAACTGTTAAAAAGTCCTACTATACTGCAGACCTACTAAAACAAACTTTTGTTGAAAGTCACCTTCCCAGCGCAGGAAACAAGAAGGACCACAACTTGCAGGCATCAGTCTCAAAGTTTTATTTACCTCTGGACCTCTGTTTTTCTTTGCTTACTGACAAGCAATAACAGTGGTAGTAATGCAATTATGCTCAGGAATACTTGCTGAAACTTAATACTTACCCAACCAGACATGCCAAGACAGCCTGGGGGAATATTAGCTGTTAAAGGTCTTGTGGATCTGGAGCAGAAATGCATTTCTAGGTGCTTGCTGAATGCTTCTAACAGGCAGAAACTAGTAAAGAAGGAAACAATGGTGCAAACCCGAAGTAGATCTAGTAAGTACTGAGACAGAAAAACTTACACGAAGAAGGGGCTTCCCTTCAAATAGGCAAGTCCATTTTTAGGACACTTTCCAGCTTGGAGATAGCACCTATGCTGTTCGATAAAGACAAACTGAACTGATTCAGCCAAGAGCAGGAAAATTTTCTGTTAGGATATATCTGAGCATTTCATAAAGAAGGAGGAGACTTTCCAGACCTTTTGGTCATTAATCAAAGGTATAATTGAGTCTTGGGCCATTTCTTAAGTTTTCACACAGTTGCAACCCCCCCCCCCCCCCAAACTTCACTCAGGGTAAGCTCCCAAGCAGGCATTACGTATTAATAATTGTATGTATCAGTCTTCCAAATACTTTTTAACTACACTTGCTGATATATCATGGTATCTGCTTTTTATTGGTTATACAAATGATTCATTTATATATATGTCAATAAGTGTCAATGCTTCTTATATTATTTTGCATAGTTTTGTCTCACATTACTTTTCATGTGAATTCATATAAAAACCCTATACATTTCAACTTTAGAAACAAATCAAAGCACGCATTTGTTTTAATTTCTGACCAACAAGTCAGACAACCTTTCTGTGTAATACAGTAACTTGTGGATATCAGCATTCCCACAATTCGATCCACTTTTAGGTCAAACAGGGAAAATGCCAGAAAACTGTAACTCTAAAGCTGCTTGAATATCTGCAAAGTTAAAAAATCTCAGCAGGATCAACATCATTTTAAAGGATGCTTATTCAGTAACACCCTAGATGCAAGAGAAGGTTCAGTCTGTTCTATCATACCACATAAAAAGAAAGTATTGGCAATTGGAATTAGATTCAAAGGACAGGGAGAGATTACTTTCAGAGCAAGCCAAGGCCTGCTGTAATTTAAAGCGATGGCTTTTGAACCCAGTCACATTTGAAAGGTTAATGGAGGTAACAGTACACGACCCGCCTTATCAGTTTGTTTGTTATGTTAGACAACAGATGATCTTCTGGAGCATGCTGAAATGCTCTGAAAGTGTACGAAAAAAGTGAATCATTTTGCAAAAAAGCTAACCTATACTGGGAACATAAGCTGTGAGGGAAAATTTTCTCTAATAATGAAAATGCAGACCCTGCAAAACTGTGTAGGTTGCCAGACACTCAGAGGTACATAGTGTTGTGAAGGACTTTGCTCTTTAAAAAATTAAAACTATTGCTTTCTTAGTTAAGATAAAATATATATTGTTATACATGCTTAAAATAATTATCCTTTAGAATTTGCAAAGTTTGGGGATTATGAAAATATCTGCCATAAAAATACATAATCTATGCCATTCTTGATCGGGTCGGGTATGAGCCACGACCACTTGTGTGCTGCATAGGCAAGGTGGGGGGCTCTTGCGCAGGTTTAGAAACTGCTGAGACTGGGCCAGGTCACCGTATTTCGTACGGGGCCCACTCAGAGCACATAGAAGCTGTAGGACTTCTATAAATTCCAAATTCTAGGAAGTTCATCTATGCCTGTTTGGTATCTGCTTAGGAATGTACAATCTGTACTACAACTATTTTCATGAATTATTTATAAACACCCAAGTTTTTCTTCCAAAAAGGCCATATTTAATAATTTCAAGAAATGAATGACAATGAGTGAAGGTATTGACATTCACAAGAACTGGCATTCAACAGCGTCACTAGGACCATAAGCAATATCTCACCTGCTCAGTCCAAACACAATGAAAAGTCAACTAAGAAAGGCTGGGATCTGAAAATAAAATGGGCAAAGGTGAAACACAAATAAAAGGAGAAATGAAAAAATTGATACAAATTAAAAGGTGATAAAGATTTCTCACTAGTAAACACAGTATTTCTTCCCTTGGAGGTCGCAGTGGGCCTGCTGGAACTGGAAGCTATTGGGCACTTGCAATGCATGCTCAGTTCAATGGGGAAAGTTCTAGCTGTTGAAAGCATTAAGTGCAGATTTTGCATATTCCATTGGTGTAAATGAAAGAAAATGCTTAACCACATACACATCTACTCCCAGAATTTAGCTGTATCAGGCCTATAATATGTACTTCATATAACAATGCTCTGAATAAAGCTCTGGTGTCCAAACACTACTTTGCAAAGGAGATGACATTTCATTTATATTATGCACTCCTGAAAAATTATGTGCTTCCCTTGCCCAACATAAAGGTCAAATCAGTGGCCTGGAAAATTTCTTCATTCAGTGTTAGAGAGAAGAACTGTCTGAAGCTTTCTTAGTCAATGTCTGTTCAAAGGTTTTTCACAGGATACTGCAGAATTTACTGCTACGTTTTTCAGACTGGCAATATGTACTGTTCAACTTGGTCATATAATGCACTCTGGAATGCAATATATTTGATTCTTATTTTGTTTGTCACAAGATGTTGCAGGTTAAGCTTAATTTCTCTGTTCCAGTACTACGAACACGTCTTTCTCTACTGCCTCTATTGACAGATTATGTACACACAATGATTTTAATGTCAAGGTCAATTATGTGTAGGGTCACAGATTACTTGTACCTTTTTCTTCTCTTAAGAAGCATAAAATTTTGACCTACCAACAACCTCTTCTCTCTTGTTTCCACAGAATCATCTCAGCAAGAGAACAGAAAAACAATTCTGGCTGAACGGGTTCTGTCAGTTCCTTAAAATATTATATGACTATCTGAAGTGATTTATGTGGCACATCAGATGAATGGGAGCATATATCAATTCTGTGATCTATGGTGCATGTGCGTCATGTATTGTGACAAAAAACTGATGGAAGAATAAAATGTAATAGGTGCACTCACAAAAGACCAATATTTTTGTTGAATGTCTTTCAAAATACAACAGAGAATAATATTTCATATATTTTAATATTCATAAAAATTTAGAACACTTGTGTGTGAAAAAGATACACAGGAAAACTCCTTGCCCTCACCTAACTTTCTGGATGTGGTGACATGGTTAGGTGTGGCTTCTTCCATTTCACATGCTGGGCACTTTTCAGTCAGGAGCAAGAAAGGCAACAACTAACGCAAGAAATCTTCATTCTTTACCTGCCAAAATCAGAAGTCAGCCCAAGCACCCATGTTCAAGTGATGGGACAACTTGTGCCAGCACCTGAATGTCAATTTGTTCATTCCTTCTTAGGAAAAGAGGCATCATGTATACGCTTAAATGGGGATGCTTAATTACACATTAAAGGACATCAAAAATATAAGAGTATTTGGTGAGATGAATGAGCTACACACATGCACACACACACCTACACACACACAAATCTGAGGATGAAGTGACATCAGCATGGAGACTGGCTACAGATGAACAGAGACAAAGCACTTCAGGTCCTTATGATAAATGAGTTCTGTAGTAAAAACAGATCTCCAAAACAAATTACTGCCTTGAAAGAGCTGTCATCCAAAGATTTTTGAATTCTGCTTGAAATCTTTGGGTGACAGTGTGAAGACCAGGGGGGTCACCAGGGTGTTTAAGAGTTGTCCTGTGCACATCAAAACGTGGGTATCTGGAACCATCCTAGATGCTGTAAGATACTGCAGACACCTGCATAGGGCTGGCAAACCTGGCAAAGGATCTACGGGAGACCTACGCCCATGTGGAGTAACAGCTGAAAACTGGTTATCCTACAGCGTGTAAAATGGCATCAGACACTTAGTTTTAGTCACTGAAGCTCTCCCTTACTGGAGTATGTATTCTATGGCAGTCTACAAGCCTGTGTATACTCATAAAATGGTATACAGTTTTGCATTTAATAAAGTGGTCTAAAACTTACAGGGATGACTTTACACTCGTGCTGTATCTTGACTGTTGTTTTTACTTTCAGGATTCATTTTCTTGATTACATCTCTGTGTATTCGCTTAATCTCTCTGTGTAATTTGGAATATTATCATTTTCTTTGAACTGACTTCTCCCCACTGTTTAATGTCATTAGCAAAATCTTACTGCATTATTCTCTTTAGAAAGAAAATGCAGAAAGGAAAACCACACTGTCTAAGGACATCCCTTCAGTCACTATTCCACCTCACAAGACCCATCTGACATCGATATCTAACACGTTCTTTACCCACTGAAGTCCTTCCCTGTTCCTTTTTTGATACATTCACCAATTAGTGTTTTGCATCACTATATCAAAGCTTTCCAAAGCTCAGATCTGGCAAGTACATTTACATAAATGTTACTGCTTGGAAAACGCAGTTTGTGATGACCAGTTCATACACCCCTTGCATCTGGACTGCTTTCTAACTCATTAGCAGGAGTCCCATGTCATCTGCTCAGCAATTAATGTAACTATGTACTCAGCCAAGTTAGGTTCCTGCCCGACTGAATAGGAAGGAAGAACGCATAATTGCTAAAACTATAGTCCCTATGCTCCCATTTGGGATAAAATACGCAACAATATTATAATAAGATTTAAAATAACTATCAAGTTCAGCAGTAATTTTGTGAGGAATACTGTAATTGCAAGGAAACTTAAAATACAGAAATGAGAAGAAAGCTATAGGAGAGAAATGAGAAGAGAGCAAGGCATAAATCTAGGAGGGAACTACCGTTAAGGTGTTTGATGACGGCCTAAGAGCTTCGCGGATCTGGGCCCAGAACGCCGAGACCCCCGGCTGGAGCGGTGCCACCGGAGGCCCGGGCGCAGCCGCGAGCGCACCGCAGCTGCCTCTGCGGGCGTCCGGAGCGCTCCCCGGAGGAGGCGCCACGCGCCGTGGCCCTCGAACGGCGCTCTGCGACCGTCCTGGCCACCCTCGCCAGCTCTGCCCTCCCGCTCAGAAACCCGGAGAGAAGCTCCGCGGGCAAAACCCTGGGCACGTGGTGACATCGCTACTCCTTCCTCGCTTGGGCTGGACCTACGCACCCCCCTGCCCGCTTGCCTTGGCTTTGCATACCCGTTACTACATACTACTTGAGCAGCAGGCACACTACAGAGCCCCGACACCATTTAAAATCATTGGTCAGGTGGCCTGGCGCGTTTTAGATGTTTTAATTACGCCGTTAAAAAGAAAGCGTGACCAACCCAAATATTTTAATAGATGTTGATTTTTTGTTTAAACAAGCTAACAGACATATTTTATCTCCTGCGATTTTTACCAGCTGAGCTCTGAAATGCCAAGCGCTGTATTCATAAGGGAAATGCTCACAGACTTTTAACTGCTGCAGTGTTAGCTGTGCTGCTAGGATAAAAACAACTTCATATATACCGTTCTTTCGCCCGAATCTTTGTGTCTGTTAGTCTTGTAAAAGCAATGGCACAGCGCAGAGCATGCTCTCCCGGTCTCTAAATGGTACCACGAACTGCGGTCATTAGAGGCTTCATGCCCCGTGTACAAAACAAGGCATCAGTGTTAGCACAAACCGAGGGATCCTCTGGGACACAGATAATTGCTTCTACTGGTACCTAACAAATTCTGCCTCTGCTGCATTGGTTTATGAGTTTCAAAGATGAGAGATCTTTTCACTTTGGGGTTTAGGAATGAAATATGGTACAGTATCCTCTATTTTCTTTCTAGAAATGAGATTTATTGCTAATCCAAGGATAAAATAAGCATGATACAATAAGGAAAAAAACAGAAATATAGTAGTTGGAATAAAGCCCTAAATATGACTAATCTTAAAAGGAAAGATATATAAGAAATCTATCTTTCTTGTGATCAATGTCTTATTTATTAATGAATACACATCTGCACATGGAGTCAGGAAGACTGCATATAAGTTTAAATGTAGCAATTGGGCCATATCATTTTAATCCTGTCCCTTGAGCAAACTGAAAAACAGAAATGAAAAAAGTTTGGCTCAGCTGAAAATGAATATTCTTAAGGATTTATTTTTTTGGCAGGACCCCCTTTTCCCCCTCCTCTTTTTTTTTTTTTTTGTAATTCTGACTTACTAAGGCATTTGACCAAGGGCGGGTCTAGCCCACTGCCCCGTTACTCACAATGTCCATATCTGATGCCTAAGGAAGAGTAAGAACAAGGTATGTATGGGAGACCTCCCTTAGTAGCCTCCCAGACCCTAAGTACTTTATTCCTATCTTAAACTTTTTTTTTTTTTACAAAGTTAACCGATAAAAATTGTGGGCAAATTAAGAGATTTATTACCAAAACAGGAAGAAGGAAGCTGCCTGTGGTTGATTAACTAGTTTTGGGGGAGACTGAAAGCATCTCATGAAAACATGAGACGTGGGAGACTGGAACAGAGATCTCACATCCGTGACTTGAAATTACCTCTTATAGGACAGAATTTTAAGTTAGGATGTTCCACTTTGAGAAGTTAAACATTTATTTGAACAAGAAGAGAATCACTCCATACCAAAGTGCATAGATCATCCCTCCATAAGTATATACCTGGGCTCCATTTTTGTCACTAAAGGGCATCTTAATATTTTAATAGCAAATCAATGTTGACAGAGATTGAGAGCTGCCCACTCAAGATACCTTGCAGCATGCTGATCTAGTAACCTGTGCTAAGAGGGGCAGGAAGATGTTCGGGTTGGCCCATGTAGACAGACAACGTGAACCACTGCCTCTCGCTTCCTGACAGACTGATTTAAGCACAAACATATTAAAGCAAGGGCCCTTGTCCCAGAATTCTGCGTATCTCAGGATAATGTGTTCTGGGCATTTTATTCAAATTCACCACTACTTTCATATTATTGTATGAAAACGGGTATTTCAATAAAAAAGTCCCCAACAACATCCACCGAGTCCTAATTTGATATCAACCTTTGCTTTCCAGAAAAAAACTATTTTTTTTTAAATTCAAATCAACCCAATAGATTTATTCCTGAGAAGGCTTTAGAACTTTATAAAACTCACTAACATGCAACATGTCGGAGACATGCAGTAAAACGATGTATTTTGCAATGCAGTAGCCAAAAGTAGAATGCAAACACCCCCCACAATCTATAGTTCTGAACAACATGTTAAATTTGAAATTTGAAGTTAAGTTTTGAATAATGTGTGACAAAGAGTTGATGGATAGAGTGACCAAGATATGCAATAATTGCTTAGTGAAGAGTCAACTGAAATAATAAAAGAAAGAAGTATCACTAAAAGAGATGTTGACAAATGATTTAATATCGATGAAAACATATAGTGCAATGTCTCCTATTGCACGTGTCTGTTTTTCCGTTTGTCTTTTCTGTAATTAGGTTAACAGTAAACTGACAAGTGCATTTTTATGAGGTAAAATACATGTCTATCACTCTCAAAGTGTTTGTGGGTTTTCTATTTCTGCCTATTTACCTGTATCTATTCAACATATCAAAGCATATTGCACATGAATGAATACTGAAAGTATTAGCGCTTAGCAGGTGCTCCGTTTTTGCAGGAGAAAGATATTCCCTCCGTCAATGAACACCTTCCTTATGCCGCGTTTGGTAGATGCTTGAGGACAGCTCTCTACACCACTCAATCTAAACCACTTAATTTTCTGCTTCCCTCTTCAGAGGGGAGGAGTGTTTCTGCACTAATTTTGTAACCATGAAGAGAGAAAACAACATTCAATGGTGTTTTGAATTACTGCTTGTACGAAATTGGATTCAAATTTTAAATTCAAATGCAAAATTTAATTTGAATTAAAACTAATATACTCCTAACAACTTGTTTGATCGCTAGTAGTCTCCAGCGACTCATAGTGAGATTCCCCCTAACTCACATTTAGAGAGAGTCCCTGTCCTGAAAAGCTTAAAATTTCAATGGACAAGGCAGACAAGGATCAAGAACACGCGTTATCTCTCTCTTTTCACTAGGGAAAAAAAGCACTGAGACACTGAGAGTTCCACAATAAACTGTAATAGTCAAGATATCAATCCGGGTGTGAGGAGAGGGGAGCCGACACAGGGAGCGTTCCTCACTGGATGCGGGGTCCTCCGCTGTCATTTCAGGGATGTCCTTGTCTTTGGAAACTGAGTCAAATCCTACCGCAGCTCCAGGGATGCTTCAAGAGACAGTAAGGGAATATTAACTGCGGTGGTATCTGGCTACCAAGCGGTAATTGTGTATGTCCTTCTACATGTATCTTTGACAAGATAATTATATATAGAAAAAACCCTATATATAAAAATACTGTGTAGATATCACTTCAATTATGTTATCATTAGGAAGAAAATATGAGTTTACAAATCAACCTGTCTCAGTTTTGGAAGCTGTAGAGTAAAGGAAGAAAAGTAGAAATAATAAGCGTCTCCGCTTTTCCCCAAGCAGGGTTTTGATCAGTAAAACCCAGTTGTTTGCGCAGTCCTTGCAGACCCGCAGAAGAGACGCTCTAGAATAAATTGCTGTTGTTATGGCAAAGGTCACCAGATGGCACTGTTAAGCGTTTAAAGATCTAACTGATAGCGATTTATTTTTTTTATATGAGCAAGGTTTTAGTCTTAAAAGAAAATGCTATTGTGTTTCTTTTGTGATAGAGGTTCTTTGAGGAAGCTCTGACAATTAATTAGGAAGTTTTCTGTCCATCTTAATTTCTCTAACTGGAATCAATAACAGAGAAGGAGTTCTCTCCTGGGATCTCTGGTTTCAGTTCTCTGACGAGAGGCAATTGCCCATGCGGGCTGCTTCTGGCATCTTTGTTTCAAAGACCGATACATGTAGTGTAAAATATACTCATTACACAAAGAGTATAAAAATATCTTGTTTGTGTACTGCTCATTTTTCTTCATTTGGAAGCAAGCCACAAAACTTTGACATCTGGTACCACTTGTCAAAATAGGAAAAATTATTATCTATCTTGGAAAGGGAGGTCCCCCCTCATTCCTTATTAAAGGTTTCCCTCTATTTTTCTCCATACTTAAAAGTCCTCACATTTTTCTGGAGCGTTCAGGCGATCTCTTGCAGTAACAACAAAACACATTAACAGTGTTTTGGCAATGCTTTATACTAATTGATACTCGATGGACTAGACAAACACTGCACTGGTAATCTCTCAGTATTACTGAAATTTCCTAGCAAATTCACAGCCTACCAGAAAATGAAGCTTTTTACTAATTCTATCAACTTGTTAACCTGAAATCTGTATTTTCAAGCCCTGGAAGACATATGTGAACTGCACAGGATATATATCGTATTTGTCTACTTAGATCCAATAACAGTGGAAGGAGCAGGAATGTGTACAAACTGGCACATAAAATGATAAACAGCACAGTCGTGTTTGACACGAATTTTATCACTTGGCTAGATGCTGAAGAGATTTATTAAGACAAGATTCTCTATCGGACCTGAAACGATACATAAAATCTCACTAACTGGTCACTCAGACAGGGAAAGCTCCAAGGAATTTTAGACCATGCTTTTATATTTAGTGAATTTTCTTGTCACTTAACGTGCTAGTATAAATAAGACCATATTTTTAAAACTTCATCCTCAGGAGTACAAAACCATCTACTTTGTCAGCATGTATAAATTGTTATAATAATATATGACAGCATAGTTTGGGCAAGTCAGCAAAACTGTATTTAGAATTAACCCAGTGATTAATTTCATTGGCACCAATTGAAAAGAATGTCAGCAAATACACTACTCTTACAGCACTGTAATAATACAGAGAGAGAATGTATAGCCACGTTTTAGGTCCTTTGAAATTTCATTTTATTTCTTAGCCATGCAACAGATTTCCTGTTAAGTCACGTAAACTCTTTATGATTTTGCCCCTTCCCTGTCAAGTGGAAATAGCAATATTCTCTGACACCTTTTTGGCTGTCTTTGGAAAATATGGTCTGACTGTAACTCCCCCTAGCCACAGAGAGCTCCCATGAGAGTCCTTAATTCAGGCATTTGGGTATTTCAGGGTATTTTTCCATATTTTGTGGGGAGGAGAAAGTAAATGTCTTGAATCCATCTAACACAGAGGAGAAACCTTTCTGAAATCTCAGAAAGTACCAGTGAACACTAAAATGACCCTTTGCACTGTAGATGTCTCTAGACTACACAAACAACAACATGCAACATTATCCTTATGTCTTCCATATTCCCGAACTTGCTGTCTCCTTTTATACTGCATGCAGCTGTGCTTTAGGAAAATAGTACATTTTCTTCACCATAAATTCACACTTGCTACAACAATTAGCCTACCCACTTTGGAGTCCCATCAAGAATTTCATGAAAAGTGGTCAGTATAAGCAACTGAATATCCCAGTACCTGTGACCATGTTCTGCACTGATTTCATGAAATCACTACAGAAGGAATTAGGCACAAATCTCTCTGATAGCGGCCTGTTTTCAGAGGAGGTGAACAACACCTAAGTCCAGAATTCCGGAAGCTCAAGGGCTCTGGGGTCAGTCCTAGAAATCTGTGTATTTAAGCACTTAGAGCTACGACCTCGCATGTTAGAGGCAAAAGCTGCTCATCTGTTTCTCTTCACATGAGCAAAGACGCAGGTTTGTAAATTTGATTGCACTTTACTGGAGAATTCATCTACGAAGGGCTTGTATGCTTAGGTTCAGAAGCCAGGTCTGCCAATTATAATTAAAATAATTTCACTTAAGTCAATAGAACCACACTCGTTCAAAGCTGCCAAGAATTGGAATTTAAATTCTGATAAAATTTAAGAATCATTGGGAGTTTTACAGATTTAACTTCTATCTCTTGGAGTCTTCCTATGTGCATTTTCTTTTGATCAATGCATGGCTAAACTGTCAAACTTCAAGAACGGAAAGAGGGAGGAGCCTGGAAAGAGAGAATGCTATTTTAATATGATGATTCAAGAGAGATTTCTATGTTATTTCCCTTTGTATCTTTAATCAGTAAAAGGACATTAAAATAATTAAATTACACAGAATTTAAGCCTGGGAACACTTGTAAAACAAAAGTGCAACATCTGTTAAAGCTGTAAAAACGGACTAAATTTAGTTTTATATACCTGTAAATGGTGTTTAAAAATAAATAAAAAAGCACTAGGATGTTAAAGTAGAAAATGTCTATGCATGAGTTTTTTTATTCTTGTTCTGTCAGTCTCCTTACATCACGCCATGTGTGCCATTTATTTATTATACACTAACAAAAATAGAATTTAAAGGGGAATATTTGCAGTTGTTTGAGTCTTGGTTCAGTGACCAAATATGTAAACTGTATGTATCTGATTCTGAACATTAACATCTGTATTAAATACATATTTACTGCCTCTCTTAAATGAATCCACCACCATTGTTGGCTCCCACCCAACTTCCAGTGTCAGAAATTGGTTATCACAGACAAGAAAAATTACGGAACAGGACGCACAGCTGATCAAAACGATGCTCTGAATATACCAGGAGGGAAACGTAGACAAACAAAAGGTGTTGGAATCTATGGCACAAGGTAAAGCTATGATAACAAATCTTAAACACTTTCTCATGTAAAGCATTTGATTTGGAACAGCAGCACAGAAAGCCTCCCAAGTGGTGTTTCGGAACCAAAGTATCATTGCACATGCCTTTATACACATATACATGTAAGACCACTGGCAAAAATAACTTCTGCCTTTAAAAATTTGTACCCAGTTTGAAAATATGACTTATTTTAAGTGGTAAAGTAGAGCACAATTTCTGCTCCCCATGCCCCAAGATTTGACAGCTTAGCAACAAATAACCACGCAACAGTTCTTTTAGATTAAACGTTTTGGCGTGACACGACGCTGCACATCGCACAGTTGCAGCCTTTGCTTCAGAGGTCCATCTGATCTGCTCAGCAAAGACAGCGGAGGTTATTTCAGCAGACCGAGGATATGGGAACCCACAGAAAGCAGGTGCTCACATAAACCAGGAGGCTTCCTACTGATCACGCTCTTCCTGAGGCTGCAGGCTCTCCGAAGCAATTTACCTATACGCGTACGCATATACGTGTTTATGTTTATAGCACTCAAAACAAATTAACACGCAGTCCCTTCTCGTCACGGCTGTGGCAGTATAACAGACAGTGTAACAGAATAAACACGCCGCTGCCAGGAGCTTGCTTGCTGTTTATGTGTATACATTGCCCTAACTCACTCACTCAATTCCAATTA
Source organism: Apteryx mantelli (assembly GCF_036417845.1). Lineage (NCBI taxonomy): Eukaryota > Metazoa > Chordata > Aves > Apterygiformes > Apterygidae > Apteryx > Apteryx mantelli. The sequence goes on from NC_089983.1 coordinate 45,356,667, forward strand.
GAGGCAAAAGCTGTTTGCAAACAGATCATGCGATGGGACCTGGAGGAAAGACGGAAAATATGAGAAGACTCTTGATGCTGCCCTTGTCCTACGACTCAGCAAGCCTCACCCAGGTAAGGGAAGACTGGAGGTCTGCATATAATCACTGGCTATTTTAAAAAGTGGAGTAGAGAAGACAAAGGCAAAAGGCTTAGAAATTACCTTGAAGTGAATAGGACAGTCTATAGGAGGACTTCTGCTGTTTTCACCACTTTTTCAGGTCCACAGAGTAAGAAAAAAAACTGATGGTGGTGAACGAGAGACTACTAGAAATGATCTAAGAAGATGCAAAGACTCAGAAGATGATTAGATGAAGAGAGTTGTATATTAAATATCCTTCAGTGAATTAGGCTGGAAACTACTTAGCTATGAAACATCAGAGCTCATGAGGGAAAAGGCAGGAGAACTTGCAATGTGGTAAGAGAAGAGGATGATCTACTTAAAGGACACAAGAAGAGAAAGTAAACACCACAGACAGAACAGCTTTGGGGATATTTAAGTTGGAGACATTTATTAGAAAAGGACTCTTCTTCCTATGCATCTCTGTGGTACTAAGGAATGAATTAGAAGAAAGAAATGGAAAGAAAATATGAGGACTCATAAAATTTCTGTGCTAGTTTGAATACACTGCAAGGGAAATAAAAGGTTTTTTTTTAAACATAAAGAAATAGCAAAAAGAATCACTACAAACAGCAAGGAGAGGGAAAGTACTTGTGATGGGACTGATTGCAGTAGCCACAACCACACAAGTGATCAACTGCATAAAGGCACATACCCAATCTATGCAAGTACTTGGGGGAGATCAAAAGGAATCATCAGCGTGTTAGGACACTGCTGTAAGGGGTTATTAAATAGAAAGAACACCGAGAAACCAGAACTCTTCCAGGAGGTAAAGCAGATATTAAAGGAGTACTAGGATACTAGAAGCGACTATGACCATACACTGTGACCACAGTGAATACAGCACTGAAGTACACCTGAAGCGGCTTGAAGTGCTCCAAAGACAGTGCTGGAGGTAAAGAGCACAGGGCAGTTTGTCTATCTACGGCGCAGTCAGTACTGAGTGAGAGCTTCTGTGAGCGGGCTCTGCTTAGTCAAAACCACTTTGGAGTTTAATGGTTGTAGAGATTAAGGGCAATATCAGGAATCTGTTATGTAGACTTGGATATAAGCAATAACAAAAATTAGGCGCGGAAGCTAGCAGGAGAGCAGTCAGCTACTTCGGGGCAGGAAGCATGACAGACTGGGGCTGGGCAGTGCTGATGCTGAGGCTGCTGGAAACAACAACCTGTACCTCCAGCTGGCACCGGCTCCATTTACAGGTCCCCATATATATTTCCAAATACATATACGCACGCGCGCGCACACACACACACACACACAGACGCACACGTACACTACCTGGTTAAAAAAAAATTACTTATGAACATGACATGAATGCAGAGACCAAATGCATGGTTAGGGTAGTGATCGGTGTTTGTTTGTGCATTAAGCAGGTAAATCTGCCTTGTGACTGATCGGTAAACTTAAACCACAAGGTATTAGAATATATTTTTCACTGTAGTGAAACATGTTATTCCCTGTGGTTTGGCACCATGGCCAATAAACTTCAAACTAGAGCTGTTGGACAGTTAGCACCCAGTAGCTATTGCCTGGAGGTGTGAAAGTCACATCTGGTATCAAGACCAATTTGAGATTAGAGAACGAAGACTGGAAAAACCTCCTCTTTGCTGGAAAAAAGAAGAACCTGGCATATATATACTAGTAATAGAATATTCCTCTTTTCAAGAAGAGAGGCATGCTCCAGCGAGTGCTCCTGATAGTGTACTTTATCCTGTGTTCTTGCTCCCATAATTTTCCCTTAGCACAAGAGCAGGCTGCAATGTAGGAGGAAAATCAGAAGTGATAGAGTTTTCATTTTCCTTCAAGAGTTTCAATTTCATATAAAAACTGTTAGTAGAATTTGCATCAGAAAAGACCTGGCAGCTTGTCCTTAAAGAAAGTACATCTGATATGAAAAAATGTTGGGTTGCACATAAGAAGAATTGCTCGTCATTAAAAGAGATTCTAATTTTGTGCAATATGAAATATCAGAACAGCACATTCCCGATTTGTGCTTGCCTTCACGTGACAGGGGTCAGCCACAAGGGTAACGCTGCAGCGCGGGGCAGACGCTCACTCGCTGCTGCTTTCACTGCATGAAAGTCAACTGTGCAATTACGTTGGTCGTTCGTGGGCGAAGAGGGGTTAGTCAATGTGAAATGCTGAACGCAAATCCCTTTTTGAAAGTAGACAGTAGGTAAGACTGACAAAAATCAACATAAAGATTCCCAGTTTTTAACTGCTTTTTCTTATGGCACATAAATATCTCTTATAAATCTGTGGGAGACAGAAATGCTTTTATGGATTGTCATGTCACCTTAAATTTTGGTGACTCAAGCATCATAAATGACTTCACTGCAGTACATATAAAAACAGCAGAAACAGTAGAAATAGCTAGTGAATACCCCCGGATACTCTGCACAGTTTAGACTCCATGAAATACAGATTTTTCAGTGCAACTTATCCACAGCAATAACATGCTGATATTTACAACAATACATTTGATTATTTCTGAGTATTGCTTCAAAAAAGGAATAAAAAAATCAGCAAATCTGACAGCAGCCTAGATGGTGTCTGCCTTTGATGCTTTGGCTGTTCTTCACTACCTTCATTACTCAGCTCAGTGGGGTGCAAGATGAAGAAAGTCTGCCTCCCCCCTCTCGGCCGGGGCGGAATAACGATGGCAGGGTGTAGTTTTCTTAGGGAAAGAGATTGAATTGTAATCACAAATTACAAACTCCTCTTCTGCAGAATATTCTTATTCATCCAGAAATCAATATGAAGCCTTCAGGTTTGGGAAGGGGGAGGTGGAGAACACAGAAGAAGGAATGGAAGCACAGACAGTGCAGCAATGAGTAACAATTTTGTTTAAAAATTGTGTAAAAACAGCCTATTTTCATTTATTGTCTTCTTAACATGCACAGTTGGACTTCTCTCATATTTATGCGCTTTTGCCAATATCAACTTATTTCCACTGAAACAGTGCATACCTTTGTTGTACTGCTTCTAATGTGTAATTTACTTTGGCGAGAATAATCTTGTGCATTAGACTGAGTCAGAAAACAAATAAACCCAACATAATGAAAGTAATTTCTTTTCTATTTTATTTCCATGCAGACGATTCCAACATGTTGGGGGGAAGCGAGCGAGGTCTTAGCTGATCAGCCACAGCGGAGAAGGCGCAGCGGTGGCCAAGGCCGGCCCGCCGAGCTCCCCCACCGCGCTGGCCAAGAGCTGCTGCCGGCAGAACGGCCACTCCTGGCCTCAACAAACCCTTCCCCACCGGGGCACCTGCTGGTATTAATGCATGAGAAAAATATTCAGGTCACTAATGAACAGTAATAATCATCAATGCAAAAAGATCATAAAGCAATTACAAACTCTCTAAGAGTAATCCCAAAACTGAAATGCAGCCACGTCTGGGCTTGTCCGCAACAAATTTGTAAGAGCAGCACTAGCCCTTTAAACAGTGATAACTCACGATAAAATAAAACGTAGCATCCGACAAAATTAAGGCTAAATAGGTCTTACAGAAGAAACCTAGTCAAGATATCGAAGGCAGCACACCTAGACTCAGCAGTAAAATACAGCAGGAACCGCGTGGCTGTTGGGTGCTTTCGCCACCTGAAACATGCAGGTCCGTGTCCATTTTCATCACAACCTGAGTATTTGAGAGGCAGCAGGGGCAGCTGCAGGCCTATCGCTCATTTATTTTTGAGGCCTTTGGCATGGCCCTTTGTCTCCCTTTTCTTCATTTTTATTCACATACTCAGTGTACTGTGTTTTCATCTTTAGCTCGTTTCCTTTCGGAGCACGTGCGTTTTGGTGCCTTTTCGACAACCAGCTTTACTGCTGCAAGTTACCAGTAGGCTAAACCTGGATCGTGCATGATCCTGTTCATGCCAAATTGCCCTCCTTGCTACACAAAACTCTCTGTAGACCAGTTTTTAGGAAATCAGCTATGTAAAATGCACCAAATCTGACTGAAGCTTGCAATACACGAATAGGTAAACGGCTCCTGGATTAAGTACTTGAGGATCTGCATTGACTCATCAGCATTCCTACCTACTGCCACAGCGGGAAGGAGATAAAGCACAAACAGGCACTGAAAAGAAGATAAAAGAGAGCTGTTAAAAGTAAACATTCTTCTTTCATTGTGCTGTTAATTTTCTCTTTAACGGACCACGTTCCCAATCCACCCAGAGCAAGAGGAGGGTCTCAGCGGTGGCTGGTGGATTTTGCAGGGCTCTCAGCAGTAGCACACATAAAGCTGTACCTATGTAGGACTCAGCTGCTGGAAATTGCCCGGCAGCAGCCGGCTCTGTTTTTGTTTGGGAGGATATCCCCCCAGTTGAGGCACAGATGGAGAAGGCAGTTAACTAGCAACGATAATAATCATCATCCTCCATGACAGGCTTGAAGCTGAATCCAAAGGGAAGGCGAGGAGCAGGGGAGGTTTCAAGGCACGGTGTCAGTGCTCTTATCTTTCGCAAGAACGCCAGCACACAAGGCAAGAAGAGAACAAACTCGCCGTTTCAGTCAGGGATGGACTCTCCTGCTTCAGCCTTTCAAGGCAGATAGAGCTATTAGGACCATTTATTAACATGCCCAGCGTAGCGCAGGATACAAACTAAAGACAAGCCGCTGCTTCAAACAGCTATTAACCTTGGTGAACAGGTGAATTCTGTAATCATAAAAATGTGTTATCCTGGAAGCTATTAAAACAGGAAAGGACAGTCTCTCTCCTGTCTGCTAATCTCACAGCTGATTTCAATTTATCTCAAAAGACACAAAATCTCTGGGAAGTAAAAAGTTTGTTCCTTTTTTACCCCACACAGTCACATTATCTCAAGAGAAGTTTATAACACAAATATTACATCCATTATCTTATTAACTATCATCATCATAACACTAGTTACAGGTAGGGAGATTGAATAGTTTGCTCTAGATTTAGATACACATGCTAATATATGAATGCCTAGGAAATTTAATTTGCAACCTAAGATGAAGTTCTTTGAGACAGGCCATCCAGTACTTCTGGCTCCTTGCTAGTATAAAATACAAATAGTAGGTGAAAATTATACCAATGCATCAGAGTAACCTTGAACTCCGGGGAAGATTATAATTCAAATATCGTGGCACGCACCGAGATCTCATTTTCAAAACCTTGTATCAGCTTTTTCCTGTGTACTGAAAACATAAAAATGTTTCCCTCCCCCACCAATAATGACTCTATTATATTAGTTTTTTAGCGCTTAGAGGACTCTAAGCTGAAACTTTCCATCTACAGCACCTAATTAGAACAAGAAAGGTGTTCTGGATACTTTGGTGTTAAACAAAAGCTAATTAGTTCTGCTGTAAATCATCTGTGAAGCAGTAATAGAAAAAAAAAATATATAGAACATATCTGGTTGATGAGTTTTCAGACAAATCCAGTTACAATTCCAGCAAGCCCCAAACTGCAGCTGATGAGAGTTTACCCACGGCCACTCTGGCACGTGGGCGATGGGCTACTGGTGCTCCCAGCCCGGCCTGGCCCGGTCCAGCCGCCTGGGCAGCCCTCCAGCTCCGACCGCTTCGCTGTGCCTTGGCCTGTGCCAGCCGCCAGGGCCAGAACCACCGCAGAAATCAGCTGAATTTTTGTGAACCTAATTAACATTTTGCTCCACGCAGTTTGATTGAAAAGCAAAAGTTTGGTTGCTTTTCATTTTACCCAAGTGGTTTCAACCATCCTTACCTTGCAATTGTGTGAGCAAAGGACAAACAAGGTCAGAGAATATATAATGAAATTATAATGCAGTGCAAAATAACAAGCAACACAGGAACGTATTGGCAAATCAGGGCCAACAACAGAACATTAGACGAACAACAACAAAATGATTAATAGATTTAAGTATTCCTGTCAATGATTAAAATATGTAACTCTTGTACTTATGGTCTTTTTGATTTTCCCTCTGTGACTAACAACAGCCATGTGGTAATTGCAGTCTTCTTTAGAGTCACCAGCACAGATTTAATGTGCTCAAAGTAAGGCTATCACCACTTTAAAGCCATGCAAAATGATTGCAACCCTTTTTGGCACCTATCAATAAAAAATGGGCTTGTGATGATATTAAAAGATGAAGATCACTCTCTTTTACTTACTGACATCTCCTCTTTGAAGTTAACTTTATGACTAAAAAGAGAACAGCCACCTTTTGTCACTGCCGGAAGATGGATGGATTAAAAGGAGCACACATCCCTGCTGCAAATAGGCTGCAGATCTTCATCAATATAAATCCACAAAGCATTTCACTGTACTGAGGAAACAGACCCTGAAATTTTCCTTCCATGAAAAGATTACGGGAACTTGAAAGGCAAATAGCCATTGATTCTTATTACATGAACTGTTAAAGGACAGAGAGAAAGCAAACATTTAAACCATTCCCTTAAAATCTCTTACTTAACTCGTGATTCTTCCGACTTGCATGCTAAGAACTGTTAGTATTTTAGTGGAGTCTGTGCCAGGTTTTTTTTTCTTCCTAGAACTTATTGTCTCTCAGTTCATAAACCAAAATAAAATCTAATTCCATGGAAGCTCTTTTGTGTTTCATCGGGCCACAGCAGGCAACGTTTCCTATACCCTTGTTAGTACAGTTTTCAATTAGGATGGCCTGTTGAGCGTTGTGAATGTGGCCATCAGGCTGTTTATGCTTTATTCTACAGTACCGCCGCAGGCCCATTGACCCTGCCTCCGTATAATCACCAGGTTACGCTTTTCCCTTATCTTCTGTATCCTTCTGCATGTAGTAATGCTCTGTGGAGTGATTAGTTGTGAGTAATAATTATTACCTTAGGACCTAGGAGTCGAAGCTACAGACCGCATTCCCACTGTAAAGTCAGTTTTCTTTGTGGCAAAAAGCTCACAGTCTTTGACGTACCAGGTTCGCACGGAAACAGGAAGGGAGGTATAAGTGACGGGAAGCTACAGTGGTCAGTGCAACGGGCAACGGTCCAACACACCAAGGACTCCATTTCATGTTGACTCATCAGGCCTTTTTGTGTCTTTCCAGAACATCATTATATCTCTCCATTTTCTTAAAGATATATCAGTTGCCCACAATTTTTAATCCTGATTTTATTTTCTAAAACCCTTTTGGCAAGAATTATGAATGAACACCATCAATTCCAACTAACTTCAAAACAGTAATAAAAGCTTTATCCTACAGTGTTCTGGATTATGCATCTCTTTTTCCCTGAAAAAAAATCTATCTTTAGAGGACACTCTGAGGCACCTGAAGATTTTTTTTCTTGAAAGAAATTACACTATAGCTGATGATACATATCTCTTTAAAAAATAACATATAGGCACTGAGGTGAAAAGAATTAGTAAGCTTCTTTACAGTGGCATCACTGTTTTTTCCAGGTAATACTAAATGTGCTTTCAAAGGTTCCTATCACTCCTGCTCATGCATCGGCATCAGTGGTTACCCCCTGCCTGCTGAACGGTCTTTTAAGAGCAAATGAGGGGGGGACACTGCAGGAAGGGTCTGGGAGCACTAGCGAGGGGACTCCCTATTTGAAGTCTTCCACCAGTGTGGAGAAAAAAAGGAAGCAAGTTTTCTTCATATGCAAATGAATAGCATGTCCACTTCTGAAAAAAATATGTTTTACTAAAAGCTAATATAAAACTGTTTTCAAAATTCACCTTTGACTTTTTAATTTACAAATATTTTAGGTTGCTGTATATAGCAAAATTTAAATCCATTTAGAAAATCATTTTTATTAAATACTTCCAATTTGTTAGAAAATGTCCATTAAGAAAGAACAAAATCAATAATCATGTCACTGTTTTCACCCCCACGAAAAATACTTCTTTTTCTCAAACATGTCATTTTTAACATTGCAGATGCAAGTTCCTCGGCAATCTTAGCAATATACTGCCACAATTAAAAATGTTGTCCATACTGGTAACACTAAAGAAAACTAGGTATTGTACCAGAACTACCTATATGAGAGTTTTGTTCCCTGGTAGCTCACCTGAGAAAAATCTAAATAAAAACTGAGTCAGTACTTGAGGCTGTGCCTCCAAGGGCCTCCAGCTGAAGCCCAATCATCAACCCCACCACAGTCTAATTCCACTAAGTCCGTAGAATGACCAAGTCTTTAGAAATACCCACAGCGCAACAGCAGAAGAAACAACACAATCCTAATTATTAGCCTCCTACTAACACTGAAGTTTGTCAGATTATAGTTTCCAAAATACTGAAATAACAAAAGTTTGAGTATTTGTAAAGGTCACACTTTCGGGCATGGCAGGACTTCCCAGAGTGAGAGGCAATGATTATGGGCTTTTAAAAAAAAATCTTTTTTTTTTTTTTGGCACAGTTCAGCTTATAATAGAAAACACTCTCTGTTACGCTTAAGTACGAAATACGTTTCTAATACACTTAGGATTACAACCAACATTTCCCAGCTCCCTGCCAGCAGCAGAGGTCACGGTGCTGAACATCAGCACCTGCAGCTACCTGGAAATCCCTTACTCATTTCGCACGCTCCCCAACAGGCTTCTGATCTACATTAGTAATCCTGCTGCAAGGGGGGGCAAATTCTTGAAGAGAAAGCAAAGTTACCTGTTCTACATCTAATGATAATTGCAACCCAGTAACTTTATTGCAATCAGCGTGGGACAGGTTAAAGAGATGACCAGAGTCCAGCTGTCCCTTAGGTCAAGTCCAGCAGCCAGGCTGCGAGCTGGGAAGGGAGAACCGCTAGGTCGGTGCCTGCCCTCTCCCACTCCTCCTCCCGCAGCCAGCAGCGGGGCAGGACTAGGCGAAAGCTCCCCTTAGCACGCTTGCACGGCAGGAGAGGGCGAGCGCAGCTAAGAGCCGCTTTTGTCCCGTCCCTTAGATACAACGTTGGCAGCAGTCATCCAGCTTGCCCCCAAAATCCGGCCCGCAGCATGCCTCAGTGGCAATCAAAAAGCGGTAAAACGTATTGCAATGAACTAGAAATGACACAAACAAACAAACAAGCAAACAAAACCCAGTTGTTCCCATTTGGACAAAATATTTCCAGATTTTGCAGAGCGTATGACTTGTTCATCACGACTTCTCTTTCAAAGGCAGTTTCGTTGCTCTGGAAGCCTCGACCTCCCCGCCACGGTGCTCTGCGCCGGGTGGACGTGAGGAGCGCTTTCACAACCGACCGACCTTAGAAGCAAAGGCCTGCAGTGCATCCGCTAACAAGAGTTATTTGGCACTCAGGTTACTTTTTACTTTGGAAGACGACTGTAACTAGCACTAACGTGAGCTAATGGCAACTTCCAGTTTCATTCACCCTCCATACACTGAAGAGAGCTTCCCGGGTCCTTCGCTGAGCACTGACGGCTGTTTTATTAACATACTGACTTTCCTTTTGTGAGCGCTGTTGGGCTAAGTAACCTGAAAGCAGTATCGTTCCTCCTGCGAGTGCGCTGAGATGGAGGCAGAAGCTAGAGAGTTAGGGTGCAAAACAGCCCGGCTGCTGGGCAGCGCTAGGTGAAGAATCGTAGAGAAACAGGAAATTTATGACTTCACATTAGAGCCAGCTTTTCTTTCCCTGCTGGGAACTTCGACATGCAGCACGGACGCCTTTAGGTAGGCACCACATATGACGTGCATCCTTCGGTGTGCGTGGAGGGCTCTTGCCGACTTTGTGGCGAGCCTTAGAGACGCCGGGGCATCGTTGTGCCCAGCCGAGCAGACTGCGCTCCTCCCAGCTGAAAGCCCCGTGGTCATCAGCATGGGGAAATGCCCTGGGCTGGCAGAACGAACCTGCGTTTTATGTAATGCACGGACTCTTTCAGGTTTGCAAATTAGGAGACTGCAAATTCCTGCATTTAGCAGGAAATGTTTGTTCTTTCCTACATCCCCTAAATTTACCCGTTTTAGCAGAGAAATGATACATGTCTTTCCAACAGTTTCAGGATGATGTCCAGAAATCTGACACACAGGGATGGACTTCAAAACAAAACATCTGTTTTCATATAGTAAAAAGTCTGATTTTCTGTGGGGATAATGTAAGAGCATTTTTTGGCCTTTCATCTAGCTCTCCTTTGTAAACCTCTATTTTATGTAAACATAAATACAGAAACCACTAATCAGTAAGAGAAGAAGCATCAGTGCTCCCCATTTTACTTCATCTAAACAGTAATCCACACGTTGATAAAAGCTATGTTGCTATTTAAGGCATTTTTCCATCACTGCGTTTGTTTTATCCTTTCCTCTAATGCCCCGTATTATGTTCAACATGAGATTTGTTTTGGATTTGCGCTTTTTCCCCTTCTCTTCTAAAAATCAAAGCACCTGTCTACGCCTCAGGGCCCCCACATCGGTCCATGTGTCTTCCAACTCTCCTATTAAAGCAAGGAAGCAAGCCAGGTTTTCCTGAAGAGCTCGTACAGCACTGCCCATTCAAATTTCCACAGCAAACACAAGTGGGCTCACTTTAACTTGTGACTAATTCTCCGATTTTTTTAAACATAAAATATTAGTGTAGATACACTGCAGAAAGCTGAATAGCTACATTTCACAAAAGCATTTTTAATTAGAGTGTATCTTAAATGTGAGTACTCAGAATGGCAGAGCGCTTTTATTTTTAAGTAACTCCACATATTTTGTGTAACAATTTGCAGAACAGAACTTATTCCCTGCATGTTTTATCCTTTTGACACCACTGCATGCCATTCGTTTGTGAATTTAAAAACACATTCATGGTTTTCCCATGGAAATCAACTCTGATACCTAAAAATCACCCTGGCATAAACATTTCATGCTATTCTTGTCTTTTACTTCGTTGTCTTTCATGGCTTTACTTCACTGTCCTTCAATGAAGTAAAAAAGCTCAAATCTGTGAAAAGACAACTAAATGTTTTGCTACTTCAGAATAGTAAACTCTGAAGTTATTTTTTTTTCAGTCTGTGAATCTATGTCATTTTATACAATAATGCCTTGATCCTAGATGGAACTGTTCTACCATAAATATTTTAAAAGGAATATAAAATGTGAATGCACTTTGTTTTTATTTTGTTTGAGAATTTAGTTTAGCAACTAAACCAAGATCTGAATGCTCATTAAATGATGATATGTTTGTTTTTAATGAATTATAAGAGTCAACAATAAAGAATGCAACCAAACCAATGATGATGAAAATGATGGCACAACCAGTCCAGGGCATAAGCTACCATCTGAAACCATCTTAGAATAACAGTGATGCAGGATGCCACGGAGGCGCCTTAGCAACACGACTAAGATTAATACAGACACATCGTGATCGTTCCTTCAGTCCCAGAGCTTTACCTCAAAAGCAGGAAAAAAGACTCTGCAAGGAACCGTTTCTACATAGGCAGAGCCTGGCCTGGCTTCCCAGCAAGGGGGCAGAGCAACCAGCAGCTCTTGCGCCTCGGCTGAAGGCGTTTCCTCTCCCAGATATCCCAACGGACGGAAGTACCTTGAGATACAGGTCACAGCCCCGGATCCTCTGGGGGTCAGCAGGCTGGGGCTAGGACCCTCCTCGCTGTGATGTCCCTCGTGTACGCGTATGTAACTAAAAGCAAGAGCTGCCTCCCCGTCTGCTAGAACTCCAGGGGATGCACATCATTAAAATAAGGGGAAAAGCCAGTTAAACAAGCGGCAGCTCCTACATCTGATGCATAATTTTGAAAGAGGCTATAAAATATGCAAGACTGTTAGAAAATAGAAAGTACCTCAGACAGCAACAAATTGTGCTGAATTGCCTGCTGGTAATTAAAAAGTGCATTTGTTTAAAAGGTCATATATGGTCCTTAATGAGGTAGGATTCTGACCTTCTATAGCAGGGCTGAGAGATACGTTTGGGGCTTAAATTACTATAAAAGTGTCTTTTATTTTAAAGCACAGGCGTTTTTTCTCTGGCCGAGCTGGCTCTGCTAACGCGACACCAGCTATTACGGACCCTCACACAGGTGTGGGACCCGCATCATATGTGGAAGCCACATAATGGAGGGGCCAGGAAAGGGTCACTGCGTGGCTGATGAGCCTATTTTGGGAATCCTAATCCTCCCCTCGACTAACTCCTCCTCTTTTATAATCTTAGTGGTTCATCACTCCCTTTGAGAAAATTTAAGGCTGACAATGGTCCCTTGTTCCATTAATCCATCCCAGGTATAAAATACCTTATCTCCTAAGTAGCATTTTTATGCTTTGCTACATGTAAAAGGATTTAAGAACAACTGTACCGACAAAATTTATTTTTAGAAAGATACTAAATGCAGAGTCTTAGGAATTTCAATTTCACAAAACACCTTTCAAAGGCACGATATCCTAGAGCTAAGAAGAGAAGTTCAGAGAACAGAATGTAGCAACCTTATTCAACAGTTTAGATGCATGCCAGAAAACATTACTGTTTTGCACAGAGTGGATCAAGGTCACATCCTGAACTTTAAATATGGCTCATCCTTCTCAAGAGCTAACATTTTCCTAGAGCTTCTAAAAAAAAAAAAAAAAAAAGTTCTGCTTTAGGGATGCTCCTTTTTTTGTGAGCTGAGAGTCAACAATTTTAATGCCTTTTGCATATACAGTTTTTTGAAACATTACTTGAATACAAGCATCTCCAAAAATTAAGCACTGATATTTTTTGATTTGGATAGGCCCAATCCAAAGGCCTCTGAAATCATGGGAATTTGCCACTAACTCCAATAGGCTTAAAGTCTGATTCTAACTAAAATTTTCTGCTTGTTGCACACTGCTTATTTTAATTTTTTTGACAAGTGTGAAGCAAAGATCTTGAGAGGACTCTAATTACCTGCACAGAGAACAGTAAGTTAGGTCTACAAGTTTTCTCAGCATAATGTTTTGGGTGTGAAAAGAATATTAATAGGAAGTAAATTATTAATCTGTTTCCTCTGCAATATGTCAAGTATAGATTATATGTGATTCGAATGCATTAACTTCAGTTCCGCTACGTATATTTTGTGAACAGTACTGAAGCATTAATCAGTACCATTTTGCATCATCTGCAAGTTTTCTCAACTTCACAGTTTCAAGGGAATTTTGGCTCTCCCTCCATATTGCAGGGAATGGGAATAGAGGTATGTAGGTTCTCCCAATCAAAATCTGTAAGAACATGATGCCAAATCACAAGCTTTTGACCACTTAAAATTTATGCTTAACATCTTGGTAAGACAAGGGTTGTGGGGAGCAACTGTGGCAAAATCCGTGAGGTTGCAAAGGCCCAGTAGCGCCAACCAGAGAGCAGAGGGCAGGGAGAGTTACTGCCTCAACAGAAACCATGATGAGCCACACGGACTGATACCACCGCGGGCAGAGGCACGATGCCGCAGCGTAGCCCCTTGCCCGATAATCAGGTAATATCCTTACGTTGCGGAGGCCCCTGGCACACTTTTTTCTTATCTGAGTCAGCACAGGGGAAACATGTTCCCGCTCTTGGATGCCCATATTCCCAGAGGGCACTGACTCAAACCTGTGGTAAGACCCTAACTATAGGTCTTACTCCCATGAGCTAAAGACTAATTTTCTCTTTCTTGACTCGGATTTTTGTGGAGACAGGATGATTGATTGAAATTTTCCAGAGAGGATGTAACGAATTCTGAAAATCAGTTTAAGATTATGTATGCTATGTCCATGTTCTTGCTTGTGAGTGGAAGACCAAAAGTTATTTCTCAAAGTGTCAAAGCAAACTTTTCTTCACACCACTGAATGTTATCAATCTCACTTAAGTTTGCTGGTCACACTTTTGACTTACTTATCATCAGAAATTATGGTAACTTTTAATTTTTAAACTGTATTACATGCTTTCAAAATGACTTATACTTTTTGATTATACAGTTTCCTGAGTTTAAAATTGAAAGATGTAAGAAGTTGGATATGGTAAGAAATTATGGTCCTTGTCTAGAAGAAAAATGAACAAGTTCCCTTTTTTTCAGCTATAAATTGTAACGTGTGAAAAGGCAGAATAGCCTGAAGTCCTCCTGACATATTACCTACCAAACATTTTAAGGGAATGATTAAAAACTAGGTAAGGGAAAAGCCTACCTTCATCAAACTTTTTGGATTTTATTAATAAATAACTGACTTAAAAAGATATTCAGACCTGGTAATCCTTTTCTCCTTGATATAATAAGCTAAAGTTTACATATCAGGAAGGTCTGTGAAAATACTAGACAACGTGTTTTAGCTACTGAAAAGCAGGAGAGGAAGGAAAAAATAGTTTGAAAGAAACCTTTGTTTGTTTGGATATTTTTCTCTTTTCTTCTCAAGAGAATAAAGATAAGGAGTTTGTGTACTTTAAAGAAATATGGGAGATTCATGTTAATATCCTTGCTCTGTTTAAAGCATTTGAACTCCTTTTTCCAGGAGAGCCCTAAATCCCCCGGCCTGAGGAGCTACCAGGAGAGACATTCTCGTTCAGTGATTCTCCATCTCCGTGGTACTTGAGTGCATAATGCACTAGGCAGAAATGCCAACAGAAAAGAGCAGCCTTTCCCAGAAAACATTTAAGTGGCTGAACACTGATCAACAGCTGGAGGTTGCTGCCTGCTTCGGTGCCTGGCGCTGAAACGAGGTCTCTTCGTTCGCAGATATGCACCATACGTACGCAGTTAGGCACGCAGATGTCCTGTAGGTGCTTATGTATTCCAGGTGGGACCAAATCTACCCAAACTCCTACAACTGGCCCACTTGGTTAAAAATACGCAAATAATCATGGAGATGGGAACGAGGGAGAGACCAAAATTGCCTCTTTGTCATGGGAATGAGGATAAATATTCCTGGAGCTTCAAGCATTTGCCATAATAAATGGTTAACTGTGTATCCCATGTAGAAGTGCACCATGAGGAGCAGAAGCAGCCCGCACACAGAGCACCTTGTAGTTTGCTTATTCTCCTTGGGAAGATAAGGAGCTGGGAAGTCAAATCCCCTCAGGCAGAGAGTAAAAGAACTTGAAACCAAGTCTCATAATTTGGCTTGGCTGAGGACTCCTGGGGGAGAAAACTGACAACTCCACTTCTGACAAATAATGTGATTCTAGCCCTGGAATTTGCTCTTTCTTTCTTTTCTGTCTTCCATTTGATACCGTTCTGTAAATTTAGGTCGACTTCATGAATAGCTTTAGCGGGACCAAAACCACATTTTTCAGCAAATGTGTCTTTCACTTAATTTTCTTTCTCGCTTCAAACACCAGGTTGCTCAATTATTTTAAAACTCTGTTGATCTGAGCAATGAATACACAAATAATGTCACTGGAATAAGAGTCTATGGAAATGTAATAATGATGTCTCTTATTAATGGATAGGTGCCTCAGGTGCCTTTTTTCTCATCAGATATAATTTTATTATTAATTAACATGATAAATATTAATTGAGTTCTTACCCTAAAGGTCTAATTTTAAAAGTTCCTATATATTCTGATAACGAAAAGTTGCTCAAAAGGAAACTGGAAAAAGTGTTACTCCTTCTAAATAAGATTTCAGTAAGTCTAAACTACTTTTCTTTCCCTGAATATTGGTGACAATAGCAGAAGATAAAGCTCATGCTATCATTCTCACTATGCCTGAAGGTTACCAGTGTTTCTTAAGGATTTGGTCTCAGGCCCTAGTTCCCCCGCACGGACAAGCTGTCTCCCACTCCTTTACATCAACGATGCAGTCAAGATACGCTCTGGGACATGAATGACTGGACCCCAGGTAGCAGCCACAACTCCTGCTTGTGGGGCGAGCTCACATGAGAGTTGGTTTCTTTTGCAATGTGAATATGTCTGGAGCTTTTCATATAGAGATTATGCCAAAAGTATTTATCTTCATAAAAGTACCTTTAAAATAAGTTGTACATGCATCTTATGTTTCTTATGTAAGACAATTCCTTAAAGAAGTTGGACCTGGAAAAAATAATCAGGTAATTATACACACTAATCCACAGAAAGATAACAAAATTTTTTGAATACAACTGAAAATGTGATGCTCACGGTAAGAGTTAGAATGGTTGTTTGTTTTCTCTTCTCAGTAGAAGGCAGCCTCAAAACAGTAACAGCAGCCAACAACGGCAGCCGGTAACAATAAATACCACCCAACCTCCGTTCCTGGAAAGCAGAGCAAACCTTCTCCCATCACTCTACTGCAGCCTCCTCCGACCCACACAGAGCCGTGCTCATCAGGTCCATGTGTCCCAGCACACGATCCCGCTAACCAGCCCGCTAGCTAACTGGTTTAACCACCGTGGTCTAGTTTAAAATGTGACATATTTAAAATGTTTGTTAAGCATTTTATTAGGTAACGGAATCACACAAGAAATAAAATATTTGAGGTAGAACCATTAATTTTCTCTTTCATAAGGAAGATTAAAAAGAAATCCATGGTTCAAACATTCGATTCTGCATTTCCTTGTGTAAACATGGTTTCCACGACCCTTAAGAAAGCATATGTATTTAAAATACTGGCACTGATACAGTCTGAATAGCAAAACAAATCAGTATTTGTATTCAGGGAGGTCATAACTGACCAATACTTGATTTTGCCAACACATACCAACATCTGACTTTTTTCTCTCAAGAAAATGAACTGCAACTTAAAATGGAAAAACCGATTGAGAACAGACAAAAGACAGGATCATAATACTGTACACACACTGTCCTTCAGTAGTTGATGATCTGTTATCTTCTATTATTATTTTATCAAACTTTTATCAAACTATTATCAAACTTTTAAATTCTACATTTAGTTTGCCATATAGGCAATGCTGGTATCTTAGTGGTCCTTTTCTGAAAAATCAGGTTTCCATTGGATTTGTTGTTTTTTTTTTACTTAATAATAACAGAAGAATTCTGAAATATAGAGTGAGGAATTGCCCATTTGTCTCTTCTCAGTATTTATCATTGCCATCTCCTGTTCTTTCTTTCCAGCTCTTGCTTAATTTTAGCATTTGCTCTGCCCAGTACTTCGGCCTAAAAATGTCTTTAGAAACAGCCTATTAAAGGTGGGATGAAATCTCATCACTCAAGCATCTTCCACTGCTGCATACTGCTACCAGCCAACTTTAATTTGCTTTGCTACAATCGGGCTTTGCGATAGCGAGTTATTAAATCAGCAAGCCCAGGACTCGGTTCTCTTGACAGCAGAACAGGCCAAATGACCTTGCTAATTCCAGTGAGCCACATCAAGCTCCGCCAGGGCAACAAGGTGGGAAAGCAATCGTGTCCCCCGAGCTGCATATCTGCATGCTGATATGAGAAGGAGACACAACAGAAAGAGCAAGCACGCTTCCCCGAGACAAGCGTAGTTCTTTACTCGCAGCTCTGATCCAAAGCAAAAGCACCTACGATCATGAGGAAAAGCCATCGCCTGGACCGCGGCCGGGTACCCACGGTTCCTTCCACACGCAGGGGTCAGTGCCTGAGCTCTGTTTCTGCAGAAATGAAAAAGCTACGCCTGGATACAGCTCATCTGACGCTTTCCAAAATTTATTTACACATTTCTTGTTTTCTTGCAGAATTATACAGCTCAGCAAGCAGAAATTTTGAACATGTCAAACTGAATAAACTCTCTCTTCTTTAACCAAATCTCCACTGAATTTTTGAAAATCTGGACAGACACAATCTTCACCTTGTCTAAATCCTCACTGACTCCAGTTCCGGAGTCTGAGGCGCCGTGTGCCCTGCTCCTTGGCGTACTCCACGTGAGCAGTGTGCCGTAACACACTGCAGGCATTCTGCCCTACACAGCAGCTTTCGAGGATTTAAAAGACGTCTCAGTATGTTTCTACCATATCCCAGTAGTCTGCCTCAATACCCTGCGAGGTTACGTTTTAACTCGTTTCTCCTTTGTTTGACCAAGAGGATCACAACAACTATCTCAAAAGAAGGAAAGACATCGTCTTGGCATCCTAGGCAAACAAAATGTGTTTCTCTTGCAAACGTGTAACAGCAGATACTATAATATAAAAAAATGAATCTTTAGGAGAAGTCCTGTGCTTTTTATTTTTCTCCTGAGAAAAGTCTTTACAGTTTAAATTGGAAGTCAGTTCTTACAGTGCAGAAAAAGAATACTGTGGTTAGGGAGGAATACAAAGGTTAAAGTGTTTTGTGGCTCAGTTCCAGATTTCATGAAATCTTGCATGATTTCACAGGCCTTTTATGCAATGAGAAAATTATATTACATTTCCTGCAGTACAAATTCCTTTACCTCAAGAGGACTCGTTACCTTGCACACAAAGAAACTGTTTGATGCTTTTTAGAAGTTTAGTCCCTAACCTTTTTTCTCTTTTTCTGTCTTATAACCGCAAGTAAAGACTTGATGTGGAACATGGTGTGATCGCAGGGGGAATCACTCTGAACGCGACCTCGTGGTTTCAGCAGCCCCTCCGGTATGTCAGGAGCCGTGTGACATTTCCTGGGGGTTCAAGGATTCAGTAACCCGACGTTACACTTTGCGCACTGCACTCTTAAAGGATGGCTGGCTTCGTGCTTGTCAGAATAGACCAAATGAGTTTACGGGGATTTCTTTTGCAGAAGGTGTGCACTATTTCTGGAAAAGTCTCATGAGAAAATCAGGGGAACACCTACGATTCTAGTCTAAGTTAGATTTTCTTTGTTACTTTGCTACACAACTTCATTAGAAAACAAAAGCAAAAAAAAAAGAAAAAAGAAAAAAGGTGTTTAACATTTGGATCCTAATGTAGCTCCGTAAGTTCTCAATTTTGTAATTCTGTCTCGTTCTTGAAAGGCTTTAAGTTTCCATAAAATTCTGAAATTTGTATTTTCCCCTCTAGCAAACACTATTTAAAATTTCCCAGTGCCCCAGCTGTAAAAGTGCCAGAATGGATAAATGATTCTGTAATAGCAGCATTTATCTTCATCTTATGGCAACAATTCATTCAAAAAGCATAAACAGAAAAATAACACTCTGATTATAGGCTGCTACAAAAAAAACATAGCAATTATTCAGCAAAATCTTCTGTATGTGTGTTTTGGGGGGTTTTTATGCTAAATGATCCAGTTTGGCTTTGTATATTTTATTCACTAAAGATTATGGCTGAGATCACAGTTAGCAAAGATCCAAATAAACCAAAGGTTTGGCAGGATTCTATCGGATCTCAGTTAAGTTCAGTCAAACTTTCTTTTTTAATTGAAAAAAAAATCTCTTAAGTGACCTCTGTGATCTCACCTAGACTTTCTTAATGAGTATTAGTCTACGAAAACATGTTGCTTCTTTTAGTTAGTGTATAAAAAAAGTTCAAATTATTTTTATGACATCTTGGGCCTTCTGAAGGTAATGCAGATGCTACAGCATGGCCAGGTTTGTCTTGCCAGCGGTGTCAAACAGGGCGACAGGTAGAGAAGCAAGCAATTACCTTATGAGTGACTCTCAAAAGAGCAGGGGCTTTAACGGACGCCGAAACCTTGCGATTATGATTAATTTCCGTTTGAGACAGCGTGAGCAATCTGAGTAATCAGCGTTTCGGGTGGGAAAAGCCCCACTCGCAGGCGAGAGCGCGAGCGGAGCTCCCCGAGCCCCGGGCCCAGCGGCTCCCCAGGCGCCTCGTGTGAACGTGTACGCTGCAGAGGCGAACCTGCAGGCTGTTACACCTGCTGCTATTCCGTCTTTTTAGCTACCGTGGATGAACTTCCTGTAGTATTCCCCGTACATACACAGGTATATATATGTGTATATATAGAATACAACACTGCCCATAAAAATGCAAAGGATACTGCGGTATAATGCAAAATAGACTTCAACTTTGAAGTCAGAGAATCAGCACGTACTTAGTGCCCGCACTGGGCTCCTACCTTGGCCTCTGATTCTGTCTCAGTTTTGCTCCTCGGTAATTGTTCCAAAAATATTATGTATCTTTTAGGATATTTTGGTTTAAAGTTGAAGATACGTGAAGTATTTGTGCTAATACTCTTTTTAGTACTTTTTACAGTATTTTTACAGTATTTTCTGGCTAGAATATCCAGAATTTTAGCATATCTATTCCTGTAGTCCTAAGTTAGCTAACCGAAACAAGAGACATTTCTACACTCTGAACAAGTTTTGTTTCTCTACCGCTCTAACTCAGAGATAAACTGAAAACTAACTTTGGTATATCACCTCCAATTTCTTGCTAAACACATAAGAGAAACTGATTTATAAAACTGTAGAGATGACTTCTCTAGCCCTATAAACAACCATTTCTAAGATTCATAGAAATGTGATTGTAATTCTCTAGAAATTATCTTAACGATATATTTAACCCACCTCCCTTAACCTACTCAAGGCCAGGTTACCTAGTCTTCCCTTTATAAATATAATAAATATATTTTATATATATATATAAATATATATAATATATTTATAATATAAATATTTGTTTAAGCTGTTCCTAAATAGAACAGGAAAAACGAGATATTTTAACTGCCAAAAGACCCCCAAATCAGATGCTGGAGGAAGCTGAAGCCACGGGACATCTCATTTAACTTACTGCTGCCTGTTGCAGTGGCCCATCAGCAATAGCGGTAGCGAGACCCCTGCGCGGGGCGCTCAGGGATAAACGGTGCGGAGGAAAGACTCGGAGCTAACAGTTCAGCTTTTAGTAATTCGGCGACTCCCCTGCGGCAGAGGAATTCTCAGCTCATCGCTTGGCTGAATTTTAAAAGTGGCTGCAAATACAGCTGAGCTAAAGATATGGCTCTCAAAAGAAACCTG
This sequence comes from Apteryx mantelli, assembly GCF_036417845.1. Classification (NCBI taxonomy): domain Eukaryota; kingdom Metazoa; phylum Chordata; class Aves; order Apterygiformes; family Apterygidae; genus Apteryx; species Apteryx mantelli. The sequence goes on from NC_089983.1 coordinate 45,377,499, forward strand.
AGGAACCGTGTTAAGGAGAGAAACGTAACTGCCAGGAACAGCTCTGGATCAGTCCTCCAGCAGGACCGCTCGAACTGGCGCGCGCCGGTCTGGTTTGGCGAGTTTTACCCAAGCCTTGTCCAGCCTCCGAACGCCCGATGGGCAGCGACTGCGCCAACATCTGGCAGGACTGGTCTGGGGGGAACTAGCGGGGGAATCTCAGAAAACTGAGCGGTCCCAGCCTACGCTTCGTAGGAAAGGTTAGCAATTACTGTAAGCCCCTGCTTGTGCCTTCATCCTCGCTAATGCATTCCTTAATTAGTTGAAAATAGCAGAGAAACCAAAATGACCAAATACAGATGTCTCATCACTGTTACACGTTGTGAGTTTCAAACAGCTTAAGTCCACAATCTGTTTTAGTGAACTAAATACCCCTTCTCCTTTGAAGGACACTGAAATGCGTAATGTAAAATAACCATACATAATACAAGGTTTTTTATTTCATATTGCCACAAACCCTCCTGAATTTATGCATTACGCTCACCAGCAAAAATGTGAATGTGACTGAAATAAAAGATGACAAGAAAGGAATCTCACCGTATTTACTACTATTTCCTTGAAACTTTACACACATTACCACACTGCAGATACGATCATATTTTCACCTACCCAGGGAAAGGTGCAGTCCTGAATATATCCCTCAAAGATGATAATGTAATGAATGAACATAAGCGTGTTAAACTTAGAGAAAGAAATTCCTAGAATAGTTCCACTTCTTGAATGCTTGTATCTCCTTAGTTCTTCACCATTATTAGCAGCTTTCCCCCTTACGGAGCTGTGCCTGTACGCTGCAAAGGTCGGGGCCATGATCACGTGCCCCAGAATTCAGACTGTGAAATATTTTTCTGCTGCCCAGACCATAACTTATTTGCCCAGAATTACCAGTGTCATTAGCGACAGGTTATTTTAACATAGTCAGGTCTGTGAACATGAGAGTTGTTTGCAATCCACTACTTAAAACTGCTTTACCCTCCCGCTCAAACAAAAATTTCATAAAAAATTTCATAGGAACACTGTTAATTAAAGAGGAACATACTTGTCATATTTCTTGTTAATATCAAGAGTTGAATATTCTGCTAGGTTTCTGAAGCAACTTTCCAGCTTTTGGCTACACAAATCCTCTGAACATATCCTTGTAAATTCATTATTTAGAATGTACATTAACTACAAAATGCATCTACTGTTTATTGTTCTGATATGTTTATATTTATATATTTATAATTATATATATTTATATAATTATATACATATATATCTCAAATATAATCACTGCTCTATTGCATTCATATCAACTATATGATACTTAACAACCCTGTTTACAATACATTAGGGGCACTTGTAAGTATCAAACTACATCACCATAATGTAAAATTATAATTTTCTATACTCTTTAACCTTCTTGACAGGAATGTGTCCACTAATGTTCTCAAGAATGGCCTCTACTAAGCACAGCAAAATCGGTAATTGCTACTAGAATCAATATTAATGGGTCGTTTACCATCTACTAGATGAATTACTGGGAGACAACATGAAATTCTTCATAAAAAACTAACATTAAAGAACTTCATCATATACATGTTCTGTATGTTCTAGATCAAATGTTTACTTTTAAAAGCTTAGTATAGTTTACTAAATTTTATGGTAACTTATTAGCACAGACATTAATTTTACCATTGGGAAGTTTTCATATTCATATATGATAATAAAGCAAGGAGCGGGAATCAACACGAACCCGACAAGGCAGATCTGAGCATAAATTAAAAGGGCATGAATAAAGAGTAGTTATCTTATGTGCTACGACATTCCAAAGAACAGACTACATATGTAAAAAGCTGCACAAAAAAAGTAACCACATTTAATTTACACTAACACACACATTCACTTTTTAGTCTACTTATTTTTCTGATTCCATTGCTCTCCTGATTTGAAGACTGAAAATAAAATAACTATTCAGCACTTGAAGTTTTTAATCCTCTGCACCTTAATCCAGAATAGTTAGTACAAATATGAGAATTATTGAGGAATACACATCTAAATGGTGGCCAATGGATTAACGCCGTTCTCTGAAAAAAAACTCATTCGCAACTTTGGAAAGCTTCAGTGTGGGCCAAAGATTGCTCTGGCCAATTTAATAGTTGTTCTTTTTTGATGCTGAGACCAATGCTAAAATCAATAGGTTGACACAAATTTTGATTTTGTATACTGCTTCTTGAACAAGACCACAAAAGTAGAGCCTTCAAGAAAAGAAATGATTCCAATCACTGTGAATAACATATTTTGTGTCAGTCTATATCCTCAGTTGGTTACACAGAAATAACTGCTTGTGGTTTTGTGGAGTCAGCAGTATTATAGTGACTAATTCCCGCTGACGTTCTTTTCCTTTATGGTGTGTGGGTTTTTTTAGCGGGCTTATTTTTGGTACTGGCTTAGATTTTGTTATGACAGTTTTGGAAATCTGTCCACCCGAACTTTTAAATTCTAATTCAACTTTCTGAACTATACCATTAATTGTATCTTTTACTGTATATTGTCACATTAGATTGCAGCAGAAGTTCCAGGACCTGCTCCTGGGTCTCTGCTTTTGAACAGGAGACCTGTGAAGGATCATCAGCAATTATCTGCCTAGCAGTGAAGTCTACTGATTGATATGTTAACCACTTAGGGTATCAAAGATTTGGGTTTCATACGGCAGCTTATAACCGTCTCCAAGGTAGAGCTTAATAAAACTCATGAGTGTTAGACCTGAGATATTAAAAAGCTGACCTCCCAAATTTCTATTTAAGATTCCTCATTGTCACAGTTAGATAACTACACTCCTAAACAGCAGATTACTTGAACAAAGTCTTACATAGAGCAAGTCCTAAAAGCAAAATACTGCTCATGGCAAATCTGAGGTCTTTTCAGCGTCTGTCTTTAGCTCTTCTCCTATCTGATTTTGTTTAAACAAAAGTTACAGGGAAAAAATAAATTTCTGGCAAACAGCGTGTGCTGCCCGACTTCTGTTCCCTAACAAAGGTTTCCTCATCCTTCTTTCAGTATAAAGAATCCCATCATACAAACTTAATAATTGTTAAAGTTTGAAAATCTGTGTGTGCTTCTTACTTGCATTTACTTCATACAACAAAGTATTTTTAAAATAAACTTGAAATATACATCAAAATATATCTCTATCAATGACATTCATTTTCATTTCCTCAGCAGTTTACTTACCCCGACAATGTACTCCTTCATCAAACCCGTCAGAACAGTCGTAAACACCATTGCAGAGCTGGGACAAGTGAATGCATTTGTTCGTACCGATGCAGGCAATATAGTTCAGGCTACAGCTGAAATCTGCTTCGTCAGGACCTAGAAAATACACAGAAAGTTTCTCATATATATTTTTATATCCACAAAAAGGCAGAGAAAGTTCTATATTGCATACTATTTCCATTTTAAAGCTAAGTACAACGCTTCACATGGTTGTCTGTTGTGAAGCTTTTCAGTGCGTTATCAATAGTGTACTGAGAAGAATTAAAATCATCAAGTAAGGATTAATGCAGCTAAAAACAAGAGGTTAGCTAGGATTACTTCCTACAATACAGGTGATAAAATGTATGTTTTCCTTCATGTTAAACTTTACGGATGCTAAAGTTTACCTTTGCAAACATTAAATAAGATTTGCAATTGCCTACTGAACCACAGTCTAGAATTTCTCTGGTCTTGTCATAAAAAAAGAGATATTAGTATTTATATTCATTGTTTCACTATATAAATAATCTCAGATATTGATTCTTAGATATGAAATTAGATATGAACGTTAAATATTTATGGCCCCACTAGACGGAACTGGGCCTGTAGCGCAGGGAGCTGGCGGGGAAGCCGAGCCGTGCAGGGTGCGGGCAGAGGGTGCGGAGGCGGCGATCGCCGCCCCTCCTGGCCCGCGAGCCCTCCGCACCCTGCTGTCGCGGCAGCCGCAGCGAGCCCTGAGCAGCTCTTTCCTTTAGCTGCTTGCAGGGGCTTCGATCGATGGAAAAAACTACAAGCAATGCAATTTCACATGATAAGCAGAGAGAGCGCTTAACGCTCTGTAAAGGACGTCTGGAGGCCCAAAGTGTTTAGCTCATTTTAGCAGGGTGGCTCATAATTTATGTGCAGGATGCGGTGAGCTACACGGAGACTAGAGCTGTGGAAGTTCTTTTCAGGAAACAACTTAAAGCTCCCTGATTCCCTGTGTTAGGCATAGCTGCTATGGGTCTACGCTGAACTCCGTCAGCTTGTGACAGTCCTCCAGGGAAATATAACCTAGGACGCCATGTGCTCGAGTGCAATACGCTCTCACCTTCTCCTAGGTACTAATTCCGAGAGCAAGGACAGAAATAAAACAGGCAGTATCTGAAAGCTCCCTCGGAAGTGGGAACATCTCAGTTTTGGCAGATCTTGTCTCTCTTTGGGTCAGCGGGACAAAGCAAAGGACGGCGCCGAGGCACTTTACGTACTCTTAAACAGATATAGATAGCTCTTAGTATAGCCCACTAAATAAAAATCCAGACTTGGAAAACTTGCTCCAACAAGAAAACTCAAATTAAAAATTTTCCCTGCTGTGCTAGATGCTAGTAAGCTGTCCGTCACGCGGCGCGAGGAACAGCAAATAGCCATTTTCAGCGGTTCACAGTCGGTTTGCTCGTGGGAGGGCGTTCGTCATTGCCGCACAGGCCTTGCCTCCCGCCACCCGGGCCCACGTCCCCAGCGCAGCGCGGAAGGAGCGACGGAGCCTCGCGCTTCCCTTCTCCGACCTCCGTAGCGTGACACCTCCTACCGAGGCGGTGACGCCAAGCATGTCCTTGCGTATCCTTGATATCTGTATCACTGATTAACAGAAAAAATGGTTCACTGGTACCAGGGATAAAAAGCTAATGTATACAAGGATGAACGTGCTCCGTCTCAAACAAATTGTGTGCTTCCAGGATTGAGAAAGGAAGTTGTATTACAGCTGTGTTTACAGTTTTTCAGGCAAACTGCATTCCTAAGCTAAGGAGCAAGGGTCTAAACGCCCTTTGAACCGAAGAAGAGGAACTGCTCTCACTGTGCACTACCTCGCATGAGGGCTTAGCAGATACAGTGAAACACTTTACAAAGATAGATTGTTTTTTTCTATATTTTCCAGTAAAATCTAACAGGAAATTAAAAATAGGAAGGGCAGAGATGATTAAAATCTTTTCGCAGTTAGGGTTTGAAGATCGCAGTAACAAAGTCCTTTGCGAACCAGAGACCTGACCCCGGGGTAAGGCGAGAAAGCAAGAGGAGGAGGAGTGCAGCTCTATTTCCTTTCTGTGCAGCAGGGCCACTGGGTGGTTTTCTTTTTTTTTGATTTGGGTTTTTGGTGTTTTTCCTGGAGAGGGTTGCTATATGGAGGTAGGACGCCTCACCCCATAGAGCACTGCATGCACATAAAGTTCACCACTTTATCTACAAACTCCGGCAGTGGCCAGTGTTTCTCCAGAATTCCACTGTCTGTGGGCTACTTCTCATTCCAGGCAATAAGCAGTTTTTCAGAAGCTTGTTTCTTTTTAATTACTTTTCAGACATCTTAAGCTTCCAATTTCCTCGAAACCCGTTCTCGTGCTCTCTCCTCTTTTCTTGCGTGGAAGTTCGAGACTGAGGAATACGTGCCAGGATGTTTTACATACACGTACCAAATTCTGTGATCTGAACTAGGTGGCTTAATTTAAGGCCGAATTAGAAGAGTAGAAGAACCAGAACTAGAAACGCTTATTCCTATTTCCTGCCAGACTATCAACTGTGACATACCACGGATCAGTGGAGAAGGGCAGAGTTATCAAAAAGCACAGAAATAAGGCAGCTTGGGGTAGCCAAGTGCTCAATATCAGGCAGGTCATGTAAAACTGAAATATTTAACTTGTATTCACATTTCAATTTCATTAGGACTTGAAGGCACGTAAAACTTAACAAAACCAAACATATCTGATCTGCCATTTATTCACTGCATTAAAGCAAACATGAACAGTGAGAGTGAGGAAGAAAAATGCTTTTCTTAAAAAAAATAGAGAACATTCACAAAATTAATATATATTTGTAAAGTATGTAAACTATGGTACTGCATTACTTGCATATAGACCCAAGATTGCTTCAGTGTTCACAGATACAGCCAATAATCATATGTGATCAAGCAGAAAATTGAAATATGTGATCAAAAATATATAAACATTTGTATTTTCCTAGTAAAAACAATGAGTGAAAAGACCAAATCTCTTAATTAACATTTAACATCTGAACAGGACAAGTCTGATAAGCTCCTGTCTAAAGATTTTGGGATTTGGTTTTGATTTGGTTTTATCCTTCTTGTTTTTAGAATACAAAGATTCCTTCAGGGCACAAATGAACTGCAATTTTAAATACATTATCTAACTTAAAATCAGTAGTAGGTGGGCTTGCTAAATTAGTTTTCTTTGAGGAGGAACAGTATGAGGGGAAATGGAAATACGCTCAGAGAAGCATTAATCACAATGTTTTGTTTTCAAGAGAAATTTTATGCACCACTTGTGAAATCAGAAAGGTTCGGTTTAGAAGCAATTAATATATTCATGTGAGTGATTAAGATAAATTTATATGTACTTTATGTTTCCTTACTGGCATGGCGCTATGGAAAAATAAAGTAATTTTTGTTGAATTGACTTGCGCAAGAAGACGAACTTCCAAAAAACCCCTATTTTATGTAACTAGCGTCTGCAAAATGCGTCTAAGAACTAACAGGTCTCAATTATCCAGTAACGCCAGGGGAACGAGGCGGCGTGTCCCCAGGGCCTGCGAGCTGCCCACAACTCCCACCGTCTTCGCTGAACAAAAGCCTTCAGCCGAACAAAGCTCCGCGGCGCTGGGCATCCAGCGGAGCGCGTACTTCCCCCACAGACTCCGAGCTACTTACTGCGCTTTCTGGAAAGTTTAATGCAAATAAAGGCGAGTAGCTTTTCATCTTGTTTACTCCATTCCCTTTTCCTTTAACAGACAGCCACTTCAGGGAGTTTCCTCAAGTGAACTTTAGGAAAAGGAATTTAAAAATGTTCTTCAAAATAATCTCAATGTATTTTACATCAGTGCAAGAACGCTAAGAATATGAAAGCTGCCCGGTGTCCTTTCTTCCCTTCAAAAGACGCAATAATTCCCAGTGCCACAAGCTGGTGAGAAACAGTCCAAACTTCTCATAAGTGGAAAACGGGGTCCCGATGTCAGCCCCGGGCATTGGGCACCGCCGTGGGGATGGACTGAGGCCTGGCCGGGAGGTCGGCCCACAGGTTGGCATCAGCGGGGCTGGAGCCCCACACTGCCGCGGTGTCGCGGGGCAGCGACTGACGGCCCCGGGCTGCACGGAGAAGGGACGGGGGCCCCGGCAGGGTGACGGAGGCCCTGGGGGGTGAGCAGAGCTGAGAAGGACCAGTAGGGCCCTCGGGGCCATGAACCAGAGAAAGCAATCGGTGCAGCCCACTAAGCAAAGACTAACTGAAGAAAGGCCCAAACAGGGTCCCGAGGTCCCAGAAAAGACTACCAAGCACCAAATCCACAGGAGACCTGTGGGCTGAGCTGCAGTTTCTCCTTCTGACAGAGCACTGCGCAATGGCGACACGCAGGCCAGGAACCATACGGACAGCACAGTCCAAGTTACGTGGCTTCTATCTCATCTGAACCTACGACTTTAATAATGATTGAAAATTGACTGAACACTGCATGGATCAATAATTTCACTGAATGTGTGATGCACATGTGGTAAGATCACATGTGCTGTAATATGTGAGAAACAATTGAATATATGAGAATCAGACCTTGCAGTTACTGGGTTCAGGCTGCTGACCCTCATCAGGTCTAGCCCGAGCACTCGCGAGAATTAACATCTGCATTAGCGCCACCCTGCACTGACCCCAAGTGATGAAGCCACTGCTGAGCTGAGCCAGTGATACTGGTCGAGCCCAGGAATAATCTCTGGAACAGGCGACTGTGAAGCACTCGGTTGTGCCTAAGGAGCAGGGCCAGCTGGAAAGGACAACTGCTGGCCACCAGGAGGGGGACGCTCCAAAGGCAAAGGCAGCAAGAGCAGACGTCACAATTTCCGTGCTAGTACCTGTAAATTCCCCTCTCAATCCCTGCTGCTTTCCCTAAATTCGCCAGAAGGCAGGCTGTGCCCTCAGGAGCAGACACACTGAAAACAGAAGAACAGGGATACATTTTGGGATAGAGATTTCTTTGGCGACTTGACCTGATCAGGAACCGAGGACTTCCATTTCTGATGTGGTCATGTTATGTCACGGCTAACTACGTTTTCCCAGCACTTGAGACAGCATGAGAAAACAGGGCACCATGATTCTGCCGTACCTGCGCAGTATTTGGGGAACACAGTCAATGCCTCTTCAAGGAAAGTGCCCTTGCTTCAGTGGGGGGTTGAGAAAAGACAAGAGAATCCTTGTAACATCCTCTAGCAGGAAAGACTGGCACCAGTGAAACACAATCTCTCTCATCCCACCAAAGTGGCATCACGACAGAAGGTATCAAAGACCACTGTGAGAATTCAGAGACATTTTACCATTCGCTTTTGAAATGGTATCTGTCTTAAATTTGTGCTTATTTGTAATCAAAACTATGCTTGTCCCACTTCCAGCTCATGCTGTACTAGATCTCTGACTAGAAAATGCAAACAAGAGTACAAGCTGATTATTTCTAAGAGTTCTTGTTCTCATAGCCAAGGAATAAGTGTTTGGTTTTTTTTCAGTAACAGAAATTATGGATGAAGATTATTTCACTACATATAGTCCTTCTAGAAATATTCCTCTTAATGTAAAACAAGGCATAGCTTTGCAGTCCAACTTTACTAAGGAGTTACAAGGTATGAACAAACATACTTGCAAAGACTTTCGAAACAGCAAGACAAAAGGAGACTTGTTACTGCACTTCAAAAATTCAAGGTCCAGTAAAATTCACACAAAACCCTTAACCCTTACAAATTCATTCAGAGACGCTTGTATTCAACAACTGATATAAAACAGCATCAAAGCTGCCAGTCCCGAGCTTGTCTTTCCACCTTAGTCCTTCTCAGGGAAGCTTTATTTGAACCCCGCAGGTAAAAGCTGAGGCAGCAGCCCACCCCTTTCCAGAAGAGCCTAGGCAGATAAATGTGGTGCAGGACCCCTTTTACACCTCGGCATTCGATTTGCTCGCAGTCTAGCAGTTTTCTAGCAGCTCTGCCCTCAGCCACCAGAAACCATTACTGCAGCCTGCGGGTCGCCTTTGCGATTCAGCTTTGTGCTGGGCACCGGTGACGCCCAGCTCCATGCTGCTCTCTGAGCTGCGTTTACGGAGTCGGCCTCCTCACCAGCGAGCGGTTACCCTGAACAACAGCTTTACTCCGCTCTGGCAGCGGCCTTTGGACCCACCTCTGCTTGCACGGACAGGTGGGAATTCTGGAAGAGGCGTTTTTGTACTGGCGCCCACAGCAAGCACCAATACAGCAGTGGACAGACTCTGACCCAAAGAGAAAATTGCTAATTTTGATACAAACAGAGTTCTGAAAAATGTCTTTTACTGTTCTGACTACAGCACACTCTAGACAAGTTTTCACATAGCAGCTACATATGTTTGCTCTTCAGTATTATCAAATGGAGTTGACTCGTGACTGTAATAAAGGTAAAATAGCCCAAAGTTTAAGAAAGAATAATCCATACCACTACTTTTAGGATCTCTCTGGATAAATATGGGCTTAAATGAAAATACTGCACTACGGCACAATACAGTATTCAGTTAGTCAAATTAATTATACTATGCACATGTAAGCTGGTGAGGCCCGTTCCTCCTTCTGACCTGGCCTCCGTCACAGTGATGGTGCCCCATCTCTCCTCCAGATTCAGAGCACAGTGGAGGAGCATTAGGTTAAATTAAGTGAAAAACAAATTTAAATAAAGTGAACACTTTAAAATTTTGTAAAAATCAACATTATTGCTTGACCATCAAGATTTAATAGATTATCCACAATTTAAAAATTTTTCTTCCATGACAAATTCATAGTTTTATGTTGAATGTTCGAAAACTTTCAAAAGGTTGAATACTACTACTATTTTCTGCAGTTACCGATTAATGTGTGAAGTGCACATTAAATGCTATATATCACAGGATACCACAATTCCCTTAAAAAGTAAATTTTTCACACAGATATCACTTCTATAGCATAATGTGTACTTTTAATATCAGGATTTTGAAACCCTGGGGTAAATTTATGAAAGTTGCTTTAAAACTTATTCTTTGGTACCTTACATATATGCAAACACAGGATTTCAGATTTAACAGGGATCTACAGTATCACAGGTTACCCCTTAGTCATTCATTTCTACTCTTACTTATCACTGTGCTTTATTCACCCACATAGACTCATAATAAATAGAAGTTTGAAGTCACCTTCAATTAAATTAGATATTTAGCTGTCCATGAGAGAATTCTAAGCACTTAGGCTAGGATATGGACAATTGAGAAGAGGAGAGCAAGCAAAGGACGGTGCTATTCAAGACAGAACAATAGCTGTAATCTCTGACCTCACAAACACAACATATTGTCTCCAAAATAATATTCCACAAGAAAGAATAAAACTGAAAAGTTAGTAGGTTTCTCAGTGTGGAAATGAATGAATATACTGACTGTATCATCTCATAACTTATGACCAAACTTAAGAAGTGAGTGCTGAAAACTGTAGAAAGCAATACTGAAACAAACAGAAAAAAAGAGAAAATGCAGAACATAAATCAAACAATTGCTTTGAGTCATCATAGGTCTTAAAACCGGCAGGTTTGTGCTGGTTCACAGCCTTAAGTATCTAGCGCCGAGTGTCTCATCCTCTCTTTATAAAGAGAAGAGTACAGCCACAAAAAGCCTTCTGGTATATACCTTCCTTTTCAAGGACTGACTTTGGCTCATTGTGTTTTGTATAGAAAGAATCAGCACAACTATCCACACCAACGTTTCCCAAATCCAGTCAAGGATTTGTGTTGATCTTAGCCTGTGCTTAAGGTGCTGATATACAATTTAGTGATTCAAGACTTCATAATGAACACACATTCAAATTAGCTTCAGAAGGATGGTTTACAACTTCGTGTGACTTCTTTGTAGATCCAGTAGTTCAAAAGATTACCTATCTGCAAAGCTTAGCAAGCCTTGTAGTGGCACGCAAAGCTCCAGTCCTTACACTGCTGTGATATGCTTTTAGCACTGTCATTAGTATTATCCATGAATGAGTTCACAGGTGCAAAACACAGCATATGGATATGGGTTTATGATGCTCTACAGTTGCTTGCTTTTTCCTTTTTGTGTGTGCATCTTCATAAACGCTGGAGAAATGCAAACAGCAGACAGTCTAAACCTAATATTACACAATAGGTTTAATTGTTTAAAACTTGAACACTGTTTGCATACGGCTAGTATAATGACTGTCAGTACTCTATTCGAGATGGCTCTCTAGTAAACGCTTTCCCTTTGGCTATCTCCTAATCACTGCTTTCTGGATATCAGACGCTTGCTCATCTTCAGTCCACAGATGTAAACAATTAACGGAGCCACCAGCCTCACCTCTTCTAGTGTAACGTAGCTAGTAGCTACCAGAGAGAAGTAGGAAAACTAAGTGAAAGTTTGCACAAAGGCTGACAAATGGCACACAGAGGTATAGAGGAAATCTTTATATAGCTCCTTATCACCATTCCAAAAACTCTCTGGGCACATACGGGTTTGGACAGAGCTGGAGTCAGAATACAGCTGATCCTCTGGCGATCAGACCCAGCGTGGCCACTGGAGTTGGGATGTGAACCACTGTGCCTAACACAGGCAGGACAGAGAGAATACCATGCAGATCTAGCTACTAAACTCAGCCGTTTCCATTGACTGGCAACAATAAAATCAGCTCCTAATATCAAAATCCATCTATAGTCTTATGTCCAGTTGGACATTTTGCATCCAAAATTACATCAAATAGAAAATTCACCTGGTCAGCAGGGTGCCTGTATGGTTAACAAAAGAAGACGCCACCTCCTCAGCCACAGCATTGAGAATCTCTCCCTCAGCTCTATTTTCAATATAGTTTCTCTGTCCATAGTTTCTGTATCTAACATACAGTTCTACAAGACTGGAGTAGTATTTCCAAGCACAACTCTAAATTTATCCACTTCTGAATTCAATCGCATGAGAATGTGAATTCGTTTAATGCTGTTAAGGATGGTCACAGAAATCAACGGTCACAAAGGGAAAATTTACTTGCCTACTAACTTTTCTGCAGCCTCTCTAGTAATAGAAAAAGAGCAAAAAACTGCAGAGGAGAGAGCTGGGTGAGAAAAAAAATGGAGGAATTCATTAGAGGAGAGGAAAGATAAAGAGGGAGAAAAATAACGTAGCAAGGAAGGACAAAAGCTGTAGCAGAGGAAAGGAGAGCAGGGAGAGGAAACCAGGCTGGAGTCGCTTGGAGCGGTCCAATATTCTTTCAAAATAATTCATACACTATGTCAGAAGACTAATGTAACAAATCAATTAATAAATATATAGTACTTAAAAAAATGCCACCCTTGATCAGAATGAAAGTTAATTTAGTGACGAGGGTAATTTAGATACATAATCGTGGTTTATACAGGAACTGACAACCATGTAAAGTCCAAAAGATATGTATGTTTTAATGTGGTCTTCTTCTTTGCACTTGTGGTTTTTTTGGATGTCAGTGAAAATGTATCTATTGATAACACCAGCAAGGCCATATTACTATGCAATAAGGCAACAGAAGTCCTTTGTATATCACACATTTTTAAGATGTTTGCAGTCCTATAGAATGGATTACAAAATTCTGGCCTTTACTAAAGTTACAGTAAACATCTTAATTTGTGCCTATTGCTTAAATCAAACCCTTCTGCTGGCTCCACTATCTCATTAGATGCTGGAAACCTCATTTCTTTCTGTACATGTCATCTGATTTTTGTTGTCCCAGACTGAGTAATAATTATTCATTTTTTATAGACTCTCTCTATATATGTGCATATAGGGAGCATGCATCCATCCATACACATATCTGGTGTATTAGAAAGAGCACATATGACCTGATAGTGTGTTAATGAAGTAAATCATGCTTTCCCATTCCTCATTCTATATTACTGTGGAGTTGTGAATATAAAAATTGGAAATGGGTCTTTTGAAATCTCTGAATCTTCTTAAATCTCCCTAAATTTTGCCCTTAAACTTTTCACTTCAATTTGTCATAAATGCAAAACTGCAACCTTGTGAAATTATACAGTCTAGAAGAAGATGCATTATCTCACAGCAACTAATAAAAACCCTTTCACTGCAGTCAATAAAGACTAATAAAAATATCTAGCTTTAGAGAAATTACGTTGGTGGTTGGAAGCAAAGAGAATGAAGAACCCACAAGAGGATGTACTTAAATACCATGAACTTTGTTTGAAAATCAACAGCTTCTCTCTTATTTTGCAAAACTCAGTGTGCCAGTGGCCTTTGAATAAAAAACCCCTAACAATAACACAGCCCTCACCACTGCAATCTTCTCTCACAAGCACCCAGCATAACGCAGTGATGCCTCACCGAGTTTCAGTATTTTTATAAACTTGCTCAGTGACCGCAGCTTCAACCTGTGCAGTGCAGCTTACCCAAACAGACAACAAGACAGATAGAGAATTTACATTCTTTGCCTCAGTCTCTAAAGATTAGTAAGCTAAAATACAGTTTTATTAAACTCATGTACATAGGATGTCTCTGAATGTAAAGGAAGAAAACGTATGTAACTATGCATAAGCAAAAGCTTTGTAAGTGTATATTCCCTGGTTATTTTTGGAGAACAGATTGGTGAACATTTGTCAATGAAGACCGTAGGAAGAGGAGAAAAAGCGCTCTCAGTTTTCAGGAAGCAAAAATAGTTAATATTCCTTGTATTTGGAGAGGCTGACATGAAAGCTTTGTTAATGGACTTTGGTGATTTAATACAACACACTAAAGCAATGCTTTATGATCAACAAAGTAAGAAATGAATATTGTCTCTTGTAGATGGTCATTCTTCATTAGTTAGATTGAACCCATTTGTAATTTGGAGATTTTTACTTAATTAGTATCACACATTTCAAGGCTGTCTTGTGTCAACTGCTGTAATGACTTGACGTCTAGGCATAATACGGAATGGGTTGCTGATAGAGTCTCAGCTTGAGAAAAATGATAATGAGCTGAACAAAAGGAGTGTTAATTGCCTACACAATTAAAGTACCTAATACCAGCAATATTGTAACACATCAGCACTTATGTTATACATATTTACATACCTAAAGAGTACATATGTCAGTGGCAAAAGGCATGTAGATGTTCTTCAGAGGACAAATGTAGTGGTTTAATAGAATTGCTGGATATAAGATAGAATATAACTGAATCTTTGCAGCATACTAGCATTAGATGTTATAAAAAGCGTTTGGCAATATTTACATAAATCATGAATATATACATATTCCATTCTATCATTTTCCAGCTGAGCTCTTCATTAGACTGAAGAAGTTCTAATAAAATAAGGGAACTGGAAGACTTATTTACTGGCTCGTATCTGTAACAAGCTCTGGAAATTTTTATGAAAATCCTTGTATGGCCCACATCTTACAGATATTTATGCACCCACAGAGAACCTCAGAAATGTCTGTGCGGTGAGATACAGTCTACTGAGTTCAACTTTACAGCAGCAGAACGGGAATTCAAACCCAGAAAGAGTTTTCAAGTTACAAGTTACTCAAGGTTTGAGGAGATCTGTAACATAAAACACAAGTATTTTTAAAAAAAAGAAAGGACTGGAACATACACTGATATATTAACTTATTTTAAACAGCAAAAATGGAGTTTCCACCTTGCTCGCAATATTTTAAGACTTTTTAGTAGATGATGTTAGTATCTATATCCATGTTTTATTTATGATTTTGGGGTGGAAATTTACCACTAAAATTCATAACAGTGTTCTATAACCACATGAAAATTTAGCTCAAAAGGCCAACATTTTTTGAGCATTTGAGCATTTTTAATGCTGTTAAATCTGCATTACTTATTCATTTTAAAGATCATCTTATATATTTAATTCAGCCATACTACAGTAACTCAGAAATACACTTCATGCATTTTTTAAAATGAGCTAGGTAGTTTGCAATCATAAAACTATTCTTTTTTTTTGTTTGTTTTCTACACAGACACATAAATGTAAGTTACCTCTAATTAAAATAAATTGTGTGGCTTGTTTCTTCATATGCAGTCAAGCACTGAAATGATGTGAACCAATTTTAATTGTTCTGAGTACAAAATTTAGCACAATAAAATAATAAATTGGGTTTGTTAGAGTATACTCTGTGTCAAAAAGATAATTACAGGGCTTTGCACTGCATAGATACTGAAGGTCCTATTTGGTGCAATATTGGACTATAATTGTAAAATTACCTGCTCTGTTCTTCTTTTCAAATGGAAAATAACACAGGCTGCAGGGCATATCAAAGCAAGTCTGGTTTTGTCAGACTACTCCAACTGCTGTTTGCCACTTCTCACAACATGCCAAAGCTTTTGCTTCCTCAGGAGCACACACAGGTGAACCAAAACCCAGAAAAAAAACATAGAACAGTGGACAAAAACTCCTGCACTGCACTGCATACAGGAAATGTTAGATTAGTAGCTCTGAGAGACTTGTAAAAGGTTTTACAGTGTGATAAGTGCATGATTTAGAGAGAAAATGCATTTCATTTGCTTACCAGTTACGAAACGACATTACTAACCTTCCCTTCTCATTCTCACACCTCTAGAATCCTTCTCACGCGGCATTACGTGGCGCAGTTCAGCCTCAGCTCTCTCTTTTTCAAATGCAAAAAACAAAGTGCCTTGAGATAAACAGTATGGCAGAAGCAGACAACCCATACGGGACAAAACCGCAGTAAATATTAGTGAACGAACCTATAATCTCTAGCCCTTTTAAGCCAGATCTTCCCTCGTTATTGGACATTTGCTAATAAGTTTCAAGGGGAAGTCGCAGCTCATTCAGCTCCTGCCACCCCATTTGAAGCCCCAGCCCGTGGCTGCACCCGAGGCAGGTCCACAGCACCCGCGCGAGAGACGGGCTCCTACCCGCCTGCTCAGGGCAACGGCCGAGAGGCTTCTGTGGTCAAACTCCCAAGACTGCAAAGGTCTGACACGCTCATGATTTATAGAAAATAATATTTTTAAATGCTGGTTCCAATGCAATTCTATATATTAATGATGTTTGAAACAAAAATTGGCCATTCACCATGGAAGTAAGATTCTAGCACATGAAAATTTCCCGGAGCCCACGCTTAGTATGTAACACAACTTGCACCAAGAGAAGGCAACAAGTAGGAGATAAAGGGGCATTAAAGTCTGGTCAGTCTGAAGAAGTAAAAACAACTTCATGTGAAACATGGAGGAAAAAACAAGAAAATTATTATTTGCTTGATACATTCTGGTCCCTGAGAAGAGCTGCAGAGATTTTTTTTTTCCCCCTCATCAGTCAATTCCACACTTTTTCAAACTGGAATATTTTTCACTGGTCATATCGTACTGTCAGCCTGAGACCAAGTCTTCGAAGAGCTGAACCCTTCAGCGGACTCCAGAAAAAAGGAAGTCCAAAAGTGTGGGTGGGTTGGTAAAGCCAAAGGGAACTGAATGCAAGGTCTCGGTAATATCTGAAACACGTTCAGCTTTTTATGTTTTACCACATTTGGCAGCATTACTTTTAAAAGCAACAATACTATAAACTGGAGAAAATGATGTAGTTGCGGTGTGGAAAGTCTGACCAAAACACGGTATGCCTAGATATGAGTGATCACCACAACGTGGGCAATGGCCTGCAGAACTAGCTAATAAAGGTTAAAGGAGAGAGTTTAAGAAGTCTCTCGCAGGGCCGTGGGCAGCACGTGGTGCCGACGGTATGACACGTCTGCTAAAAAGCAGGAACCACTACCAAGCTGAAGGAGCAAGCAAGCAACTCACGCTCGCTCATGCAAGCTCTGCCGCAACTTGGCTGGCACTTTCCTGCTTGGCAAGCCCGACTGCGAGCAGGTATTAATAGAGAAGAAAAGCAGCAGCCACCTACTTCGGCAGCTCACTGCCAAGAAATGAATACGGAGTTCAAATGAGGAAAGAGAAGTAGTTTTTATACTTCATCTTCTCAATATTCCCCTTCTTCTCTTCTCTCTTCAATAAAGTAGTTTTGTTAAGCCATGAGATTCGTCATTTGTGACTAGGAAAATCACTTCCATCACGGGGAGGCTGAGACAGAGCTTATTAAAGAATCCAACTTTTGTTGTACTCATCAAGGTCCAGCAGAGAGATGTATGTTATGGAAAGGTCTTTAAAAAGTATATTCCAAAATCGGAACAAAAGGTTTTCATTTTCTATAACCAAGTATTTCAGTCAATCCAAGTCATTTTTGGAATCCTAGGTTTTCAATCTATTCAGAATAGAAAAACATGAAACTAATTTCTTGTTATGAAATTATAAAATCAAATCAAACATGTTCCATGCAAATCTACATGAAATAGTAAAAAGTTACAAAGGTGATGCTCAAATAGAACGGACCAAGAACAAAATTCTTCATATCCTTTGCATACTATTTAGAAAGGTACATCTATACAGAAATCTGTGGTGATAAACTAATTAGGTAAAATGAGTGGGTTGAAGAAAAGAATGAATGTGTATTTTTTTAACAGTCATAAAACAATTTTTGGAAAGTATTTTGTCTCTTTCACCACCACAGTACTAGTAGCGAATGGGTTTTCAGTTAATCATAGCAGAGAGTGCCCTGAGCTGGACTTATGATAGGTATTAAGACCACATTTGCCCCACTATTGGACTTTAACTGTCAAGAATCAAGATTTAAAAATGTATTCAGGTGAATAGAATAGAATAGCAACATCTTCAAACATCAAAACCAAGAAAGTATCAAAATGGTTTATAAAAAAGACATGTACAATAGTGGTTTTATTTCTAATATTATAAAATTTAGAACATGTTACTCCACGGTCGGAATAAATGTGGAATTTCTGTTTCGAACTCTTCTACTGTCTTGTTCTAACACACTACAACTCAACAGTTACAGCAGCATGGATACACTGAACTCATATTTTGGAAAATAAATCAAAGGACTCGTACAAAATTATAGACATTTTGTTCAGATTTACACAGGAAAAGCCTACAATTATCCCTGTCATTTCATAATGATAAAAAAAAATGAAACCCTGCACCAAATTTTGAGTAGAAAAATATTATCCTTCCCACTGACTTATCTGTGGAGATAGAGGCCTAGGTCATTTTGGTATACTACTCCAGTTCTGTACTGAACTTACTTGTATGGACACAGAATCCTTCCCATAAGAACAGCAGTGATATTAATGACATCAAACTGAGTATTTTTCCACATGAATATAGTTTTAAAAAATAATGTCTAAGACTTGGTTCCCAAATGTTACTTGTGAATCAGTGTTCATCATTGTCCTGCTAAAATGTGATGCCTTATTCTTGAGAAGCCCTGCATCATTTACAGTAGCATAAATACAAAGTTTTTAGGAGACAAATGGCTCCTTGCTCTCAGATGGGGTGTGATAAGTCCGTCAAAGAGAAAAGATAAGCCTGGAAACTGTGCTGCAGACAAGAACCTGACTTTCTATGACCATTCTTTTTAGAGAGCTTTTCTGTTCCTTTGGCTGGATATCAGACTGAGTTTAACTTGTTTTACATTTTTCCTCAGGACACATATTTTCCTGCTCCTGAAATGGAAAAGGAAGTGAAAGATGAGACTGAAATTACAAGAACGAATGGTACTTATAAAATGGATACGCTCACTTCAACTCAAGTATCTTTTGAGTAGGGGCATTTGTGTTCACTTTAAATAAAAAGTGGCATTTTGCCAGCAAACTGACAGTATGTAACAGATACTGTTCAGGTACCCGTGTTTAGAAAAAAAATGGCTCCAATGGTTGACTAAATAATGACACAAAGCACATATCTGATAACTACAGAAGATGCATGGGTGAGTTTGTTGTCAGAATTATTTATACTCTTTACAGTCAGATCATAGGAGAAGTATTTTTCATTTGTTTATATCATGCATTTACTTGAATATAATTTCAAGAAATTCCTTTGGTGGTTACTGAACCTATCCGCTTTGCTCTGGCATTTGGTAAAGCACAAGAGTCACTTTATTCTGATGAAAGCAGTTTAGAAAGAAAAGTTTGTAATATTCATATTTTACCTGAATATATTCTTAAGGACTTTTAGGACACGTATATTTAAAATATCCCATTTACAGACTGCTGCATCTATAATGGTATCCCATCAATCTCAATAGTTTCCATTGGTACTATAAATTTCTAGATTAGGACCTAAAAAGCAACATAAAAAGTGTGCATAAAGCTTCCTTTCCTAAGCATTCCTTAGCTTTCATCCATACGCTACTACAACTTACCTTAAACAACTTCCACATAGAACAGGACATGATTTTAGTCATCAGCCCTTCACATTTTATTTCGTGTTCAGTTTCTTACATCTGGCAATGCCTATTTCCTTCCAAATAACGCAGCCACCGGTCCAAAAGAACGCGGCCAAGGGAGCCCCCAGATTTTTTTGCTTTAATGAACTTTAAATTCATGTAAATTAATTTAGCTTCATTATTAACACCAGCTGGGATAAAGCTGGGCCTACAGTGATGTGACTACACTAATGCTGGTTCTCAGAGTCTGCGAAAGGAGTAGATGGGGGTTTGAACCCCCCTCAGGCAAGGAGGGAAGTGAATATCTTTTCTTATTTTCTAACCAAAGGGCTGAATTCTAGGCTAAGAAAGAGAGGAACTGTCAGTAGACTGAAGCATTTCCACTGTCTTTTTTGTATTTTACTGGAAAAAAATGGAAGGAGGTACAGTAACCGTCTTATTTTTGACAGCTGTCCATTTGTTGTAAAATATTCCACAGCACTATGCTGCTTGAGTGCGCATAATATTCAAGAAGTACGAAGCTGGTAGGAATTCAATGTTGTGCCAAACTACCCATTTTTGCCTCGTAAGTCTTGTGTTTAAAAAAAAAAGCCTTGAACCTCTTCCTAGTAAAACTTGCATAGAGACCAAAAATGGCAGTATTTGTTCTACTGTCAATTTTAGTCATTGATTTGTCTATGTTTCAAAAGAATTTTCTGACACCCCCGAAATCCCAGGTAACAGTAGCTGGGATGATTTTTATCACTGTTTTAGCGTTTCAAAAAGATATTTCAGTCTTGTGCTACTGAAATTTGTTTCAGTTTTGAAAGAATGTAGGAAATGTCTCGTTTCTGATCTTCGACCTACACGTCTCAATTGTAAAGAGTGTAAGTAAACAACAGAGTTGGAGGGAAGTATTTTAAATGTAACTTTTATTCTTGCTTGTCCTTACAGAAGCTTTTTGCTTTTCCCACGTCATCTTTCCCATGGACCGCGCCATGAAGAACAGTCTCAGCTCTGGAACTCTTAACTACAACAAATACTCGCAGAATGATGTTTCCCCTTTTCTCTGCTATTGTCCTTTGGATGCTTTTATGGAAGAAAAAAATTCAATATGCTGTTGGGGAGGGGATCTTTCTCCCATCTTTTGTTATCTCTGCCTCCTGGTGGTTTTTGTCTTTTGTTTTTTGTTTATTTAAAAGATACCTCTTTTAAGTGCTTCTTTGGTCCTGACTCATTTTCTGCACTTCACATTCCTTTCTGTGACAATCACCGTTTTTACCCTGGTGCATTTACTGTAGACATTCAAAGAAAGGCATTGAAGCTGAGATCACAGTATAAGAATATTGGCCCCATTTTGCCTTGCAAATATAGCACCTCATTTTCAGATCTGTTCTCTGGAATCTTAATTCCCCCAACCTTGCTTGTATTGGGTTTGCTTCACAGTAATTTTCTTTTCTCAGAAGAATAATAACAAATAAACCTCCCGGTCTTTGAACTAGTATCTATATAAATTTCAAGGTCTTTATTTTCTGGCTAAACAGAGCGCTTTTCCCATTTACTTTCAGAACACAACAGTTGAGAGGCTCCTTGCTCCAGGCAGTGGGCTCGTGTGCACCTTAGAACATGAATATTAGTTTAAAATGTTACCCCCGTCATACCACCTACAGAGTAGCTACAGAATCCATCCACAAATACAGATATTAAAGAAAAAAAAACCCATGAAACTGTCTTTGTACAAACTCATATCTGTATAGTCAAAATAACATAGGAAGCATAACTCGGGATCAGAGACAACAAACTAGGTGACAGAGACAAGGAGCAAATAGAAGAAAAAAACAAGAGCTATATATACTATATTCCTATGAATTTTTTCATAAGGACCCACAACATTTGCTGAAAGGCTTTGATTAAAGAGTAAGAAACTAAGTTCTTCCTTATTTAAATGAGCAGAAAGAATAAGGCCTCACATATCTATATACATTTAATAAATGCATTTATATGTCTGCAAATAGATAGACATTTTATTTACCACCACGCAGGCACTTACATACTTAAAGAGATAAACAAGAGTGAGATTTGGAGAGCCCCCCAGAGCCCCAAAGCCTCGCCGGTGCCTGCACCTCTTCGCCGGGGTGTTTATTGCTCCGCAGACACAAACAGAGCAGGGAGATTTTCCATCAGAGGTCTAAGGCAACTTCCTGAGTCCCCAGCTGAGCTCTTAGAGAAACTGTCAGGTTTTCCAGACAAAGTCTATAGACTTAGGCACCTAAAGACAGGAATCTATTCTTTAGGTACTTAAAATCTGAGGCATTCGGAGTTTTAATCAACCAAATCAGTTTATCACACTATTGACATTCGGGATATCCACTGCCAGGACTTTAACTGGGGTAACAAATGGATCTGGGGACACGCACAGCATTTTGTTAAGCGCTCAGCTTCCTTTCCAAGGGTGTTGCATCATTTGATGACTTACTGCTGCTCCTGAACATCATCTTTCCTGTTACACCGTTTGACTTTTACACAGTTTCGGGGCAGCGCCCAGTGAGCTTTGCTTTAAGAGCGGCTGTGTTGTAGGGCTAATGGAATTCATGCTTGGCCTGCTGTGCAGAACTGTCAATTCTGCTGCTGCACGGTTATTTCATAGCGTGACTTTTAGTTCGCAGTAAATCTCTTCCCTTTCTGAACATGAACTGCAAATTATGCAATTAGTGTCCTTTTATATCTGAAGAAAGAAATCTAAATGTTAAGTAAATACATTTCTTTTCCTCTTGGTGCGTATTCACAATGGCATCTCCGTCTTCCACCAACTATACATTATTAACAGTCTTTTTTTCTTCAGACTTCCTATTTCATCTCACTTATAAAACTCTATTTACCACCAAGATTTCATGTTTCCAAACCCTGATGTGTCTGTGTTTCCATCAGTTTCAGTGAGTCCCTGGGCCACGGCAGCTCCAGTGAGACCCTGCATTTCACCATTCTTCTCCTGTCTTCCAAACAGAGAAGGAGATTTCCCAACAGATCTCACTAAAAGCAGGTAAGGTTCTGTAATAAAATGCAGGCAGACTTTTGAATGATCCCTTTCTCCAGTTATAGGAAAGGGTTTATGTCTTCTTTAATTTCTCATTTGGTATTGAGAATTTTCCTAGATTTTCTATGACTAATCTTTTTTACCTCTTTTGCTGCAGCTTACTTTTCCCTTTCCAAATAGAAGTGCAATGGGAAGAAAACTGCAGAATCACCGAACGGTTGGGGTTGGCAGGCACCTCTGGAGTTCGTCTGGTCCAACCCCTGCTCAGGCAGGGTCAGCTAGAGCAGGGTGCCCAGCGCCGTGCCAGGTGGGGCTGGAGTATCTCCAAGGACGGAGACTCCACACTGCTCTGGGCAACCTGTGCCAGTGCTCAACCACCCTCACAGCGAAGAAGCATTTTCTTGCATTCAAGTGAAATTCCCTGTGCTTCAGTTTGTGCCCATTGCCTCTCGTCCCGTCACTGAGCACCACGGGCCCTGTCCTCTTTACACCCTCGCACCAGATATTTATAGACCTTTATAAGCTTTGGTAAGATAACTGCTTTGCTATTCTGTGAAAACGGTGCCCAGAACCTTGTAATCAAATTTGCGCCTTCGCGACTAGGGCAGAAAGGACATGTGAACTTGAGTTTTCCATATCCTTGGTGAATACTCTAGCCACTGGATTTTCTATGTTCGCTGATACCCTTTCTCAATAACATTTAATTAAAACTCCAAATGTTCTTACATTATAAGTTTCTATCTTAACAGTTAAGCATTTCGTGTTCACCAGCAAAATCAGTATATTCCAACATAATTACAACTGTTTGCCTTGAACCAATTCATATTTTTTCAGATTTTCATATTTCTTCTGTATTGTCCATTGTCCTATTGTCTAGTTGTTAGAACACATCAGTAAGATCAGGAAGTTTAAAAACCCATTATTTATTTATTTTTTAATAACAGGCAAGTTGGGACTTCTTCAGCCTGTAGCTTAAAATGTTCAGCATTTCAGATACCATCTGGTCCGTGCTGGACACATGCCATAGACAGACAAATACTTACAGAAAGAGACTTAGTTATTATTGCCACATTTATTCTTTGGCTCCAGCTTTTTTACACTGGAAGCCTTTCCTGGTTTAACCATATTTACCTTCATTGTATAAAATCATCCTCTTTTACCCGACTCCTTTTACAATTTATTTTAAATATAGCATGCACATGAATTGAAGAAAACAAATAATTTTCATAAGGACTTGAAACCTTCTGCTTTCTCCCATCCCTTCTCATATTAACAGCTAGTAGTGCACTCAGGTAGGTGACTTTTAGACCAAGAACAAGTGATGCAGCAAGAGTTATTTCGGCCTTGACAGGCAACTCCACCTCCCCTGTCATGCACACATTACAATTCAGAGAAATGAAAAGCAGCTTTCAATGGGAGAAATTGATTTTATGCCTGCATTGAACTTGGCAAGACTGCCTCATAAAGAAAGGGGTATTTTTTCCTCCCAAGTT
Source organism: Apteryx mantelli (assembly GCF_036417845.1). Lineage (NCBI taxonomy): Eukaryota > Metazoa > Chordata > Aves > Apterygiformes > Apterygidae > Apteryx > Apteryx mantelli. The sequence continues at coordinate 45,401,569 of NC_089983.1, forward strand.
TTAAAAATGGCTTAGAAACACAAAAATGTTTTTTGCTATCTCCCTCCAGGTTCTATGGAAGGATAGCTCTAACTATCAAAGACTGTTTGAAAGTCAGAGACAGTGTCTTAGGTATGCACCTACAGCACGGGCAACCAAATACCTTAATGCTCGCTATGTCTTCTAAGAGCTTCCCATTAGAGAGCCGTAGGTAATTAAGCCCCATTTCTCCTCTTCCGTACGTAATTTGGCAGGCACGGAGACTACTGTTCTGTTTTATTTTACATGGATTCGGTAGGACCGCAATCCAGTAGCGTTCTGACACTGGGAAGCCAACACAAGCTCAGACATCCCTTGAGCATGGCAAAGTTTGATCCTGCTCATCCCAGCACGCAACAGCGCACTGCGCGCTATAGAAATGGGTTATCACGTTTGATTCTTGTATGCGTCTCCTGTTCAGCCAAGCATGCAATCCTTCAGACCCATTTTTTTCTGGTGGCAATGCTGTAACCACCAGTTCAATCCCTTAGATGAAAATTTCTAAAGCCAGACTGCGTGTTTGAAGGCTGCATTGTCACAAGCAGCTGCATTAATTAAAGTAGAAAATCCAAATGCTTTTATAGTTATTGATGCTTTGAAGGAATTGAAGCTTTTACAAGCTGCTTTTCCAGCTGTTATCTCACTTTTTCACCTAGCTCTCAATGTGCCTTCCTGCAAGCATTTTTTCCCTTGACCTAAAGTGATTTACAACTTATCTATGTTCAACAACTGGGAAGACTGCTTGAGTGACTTGACATCTGTTTCCATACAGCTAGAGATCTCTCTGTCACCCTTGATCTAAGGACAATTGTTGACATGCACACGGATTCAAATGATTGTCAGATCTGACTGTAATCGGTATTTAGTAGAGCTTCAGTGAGCTGTTGAACAGATACAATCTCAGGAGAACAAGCCCCTCAGTGCACATGAGCTCACTGACATTTATTCTTTAGGCCAGCGCAACAATCTGAATCCTTTTCCCTGTTTTGGATCCTAACACAAATCCAACCTAAAAAGAAAATGCAGAGGAAAAAATACTTACCTGTCCCCAATCTAAACCCCACACTGTCACCAACAAACAAACCACAAAGATAAAGAAAAGTACAGTCATTGACTCTGCAAATAAACTGCATTTTATCAAACTTTTTAGGGAGACAAATTTCCCCAAACCTGGAACCATTAGATTTGATTCAGAATGAGATTATACTAATTTTATCCAAAGCAATCATTCCCCCACGAAATGAGCAAGCTAAATGTTGTTAAACCTTCCAAAATAAGGGGCGCAAGTGAAGGCTCAGATGTTTTATTGGTCTACAGGACATGGATACATCTTGCCCATTCTGGTAGACAGGTAGATAAATAGGTGGGTAGATAGGCAGAAAGATACGATATTGTGCTCATTTGTGATATTTTCTGAACGTATGAGAGAAGAACACACATTATGAAAGGAAGGGGGAGCACAGAGTAAGTGGAGAAGCATACTCTTCACTGATTTTCTCTTTCTGCATTAAATGGGAGAATAAGCATTCAGAAAACATGGGAAAACACCATTTTACAGTGCCAGAGACTTCAGGAAGAAAAAAGGCAAATGTCAGGGAACAGTTACAAAATAATATATGTGAAGTCACTTCTAGAGATGAAGAACACCAAGACAGCAATTACATTTGTAATAGAAGAAAGCTTTGAGAGCACTGGCTTTGATATGTCCTTCAATGGATACATCCTCAAGAACAACAGTTACTTTTATGTTGTTGACTCTTTAATGAAGAGCTACCAATATTTAGCCAGAGAAATCTTCCATGAAAATTCTTACTAAATCACTCAGTAAAAGCCACTCTTCATGTATTTAAAACTGATTTTTCATGCTTTTGTCTAGACATACCTTATGATCTGAGCATTTGGTAGTAAGCAAAATCTTTAATCCAAGCAAGCAGATAACATAATCAAACGATGAAAGTCCCCGGACAGGAAAAACAATAGTAGAAATCAGATGAAATATCAAAAAAAGCCATAATGGTAATAAACAGAAGACACAGCAACAAAATACAGAATATAAACTGCAAAAGAATCTGATGCAAATGTGATGCAAGTATCTATGGTTTCATAAACTAGAATATTATCTGCTTGTCAGTAGCACTATACCAGAGATGTGTAATTATTTTGCTAAAATAAATAAAAAACATGAAACAACATGCAGTGCTCATAAGATCACTACAATAACAAGAGTACATGGCTCGTATTAAATACGACACTGATTAGTCACACCAGATAGATAAACACTTTCACACACAAGCTCAGTCCTAATGCAGGGAGCCAGACTGGGGAGCTGTCGGAAGGTAAAGGCCAGTCCGGAGACCCAAACCACCGGTTCACAAAACCAGTGGTCTGACTGATGAGTCTATTTATTCAGACTATCCTTGTACCAATAAAAACAGTTTAAAACGACAAATTCCCAGTTTGAAGCAACAATTCCTAGATAAAGCTTTCACACATACAAATCTGGAACACACAGACAAGAACCGAACACTTTGGCAGAAACAAACCACTCCGTTCAATTGAAGGTCACTACTTATTAGATAGTATGTTAAATGTAACTAACAGGTTATTAATCATAATCCTTATGTAATATATCCACTCTATACTAACTTCATACACTAAGTAAAAACTCTTCATATGGTTTAATACAGTTATGACGTCTGTAGTCACCATTTGCTTCAAATAACAATGATTACTGTACTACTTCAGCCTCTGATTTTCTGGAAATACATTTATACAAACTGTCAGGATATATTAAGGTAAAAATGTAAAAGCTTTATTTAAAAAAAACTTCAAACAAGAATATCAGATAAAGATTTCAAGACCATTTTCATACCAATCCCTGAATTCCAGAGAAAGATGTGACTATTGATACATCCTTCTGATTCTTTCTGTAATGCATATTTAGTTTCATTTAACATAACTGATGAGGCTTTAATTTGAAAAAAACATCAGATCTTGTTCTTAAGGGAATGTTAATGGAAAGACAATATGTAAGTTATTAAAGAAATCTAATATATATGAACAGCAAAAAAAGTAAGCAGTATCATGCATAATGGCCTACATACCAAGTGCATGTACAATGCATTTTTGAATAATTTGTATATTAGACCAAAATCTAATTTTCTCTTCCATCTGGAGTTATTAATAGCTTTTATTAAGCTTTCTGTATAACATAGCTGATGTTCTTTATTTTAGATTTTTAAGCAAAACATTAAAAGGCTAATATAGCTAGCATCTACATAATTATGTGCAGACTGTGTGGTTAGATTAGTTAATATATTAGTTCTTTATTTATTTATTTTACAGCAACATAAATCAAGAGCAAGTCCACAGAAATCAAGGGAATTACAGTGCTATGAAATAGATGCAAGTAAAAAGACAATCTACCCTGTTGTTTTAATGATCCACTATGGCTGCTTTTGAAGGAAGGAGAGTTAACTGGTGATAGCTGCGCTATTCCCCATGAACAAGGTACCCAGCAAACTCAGAACCCTTTATCCAGCAGCAAATTACCACATTTACTCATTATTCAAAATCAGATGACTCATTTATGCAATACACTTGCCAGCATAAGTTTCTTACTAGCTACTGGACTATTTTGTTTTTCATGGCACTATATAATTGGCTTCTAAAATCAAGTGACGTTCCTTCCATGCTCTGATCTCTCTTCAGCCAAGCTAGCCATGAACATCAGTTCCCAGATGTATACGTATCCCTTCCTTTCAGCAAACAATTTTGTGAATGAAAGTATGCTTTATGAACATTTGCAAGGCGAAAATAAAAGGCCCTATGAATAAAAAAAGAAAAAAATCAATTCATGGATTTTGTTGCAACTTGGACTGACAAATACCCTTCTGCATTAGTTACCTTGGTCTATGTGCTGATATATAATGCTACTTTTACTTAAACTAAAGATCAAATGAAGGTTATTTGTGGTTCTAATTTAAGCAGTAGCCTCTGGGTACTGGCTGGGCGAAACAAAGACTCTACTGACGGATGAATTGGCTTTCAGACTTGCCTATGCTTTCTGCTGTTCGCTCTGCTGTTCCATGACAGGGTTAAAGGGTTTGACATTAAACCTGACCTTCTGAGACTCAAGAAAAATGCTGGCACTACTGTTCAGATTAACAAGAGGAGATTACAGGAAAAAAACCTTCCTCTCACCCCTACTTCCACCCCTTCCCCCAATTCTGTAAAACCTGTTACACTCACAAAGTATCATTAATTTAAGGAGCTATGCAAATTTATACCACTTAAACAGACATGTGAAAAGAATACAGATTTGCCTGAATAAAAAGAATTAATGCTGAAAAATCACTAGCCTAAACAATGAAATTTGTAGAGATGTTTAGGAGATCTCCTGGTGGGAATAACATACTCACCTAAAAAGCACACACTTCTGAGCTGAATTAAAACAGTAACATAGACACAGCCTGGAACTAAGTCAGAAATGTTCCTGTCTTGGCTGAGCTCACTAAGTTTGCAGAAAACTAACACCGGGGGAAAAAAAAAAGAAAGGTGAATTGTTGTCCCAACAGCTTAGCAAGATGAATCCACCCCCAGAGAAGTCAAGTGAGAGCTAACGCCATCATAAGGATGAAGATGGTGCAGCATTTACGGAGGAACCACATTGGCACTGCACTGGATAGGCTTAACAGAGTTGCCAATCTGCATCCTCATGCAGAAAATGTACGTGCCATATTTCTCATTCTTTTGCTTTCAGGCGGGCCCTACGTTTCATGCAGACTGGGAAGAGCTGGGATCCAGCTCTCTAGAAAACCCCATTTTTAAGAAGTGCTTGACATGCAGCAGAGCCCTGACATGAGATACAGATTTTCTTCTTACGGTTCCTCCCACCAAGACTATACCGTAGCTGCAACTTGCTGTCTCCTGCAATACCAATGCCAACACCAATAGCAGCTGTGTTATGTCTCCCTTGCTAATAGGACCTGCGCTGCTGCAATCCAATCGATGTCACGCAAGAACGTTTATGGAATGCATCTTCTCATGGGGGACCTGCAAGCCAGACCGTTCACACCTGAGGAGGTGCCTTTTCTTGGCAGACAGGGAGCCAAGGGAGTTTGTATCACATCTGAGTTTCTATATGCTAAAACAAAGTTCCTACAATTCCTTCAGAAGCATATTAATATTAATGATGTTAAAGCATACAACTAATTTTTAGTTTTTGATATAGAAGCATGATGATGCTCAAACTAACTTGGAGAGAGCAGTGGCAGAGTTAAGTCACCTTCTATCATGGTCCGGCTAAGCCTGGAGCCACACTGCTTGAGACCACACGGGGTCCACAGCTCCCATAACGCCTAGTTCCGGGACTGGCTCGGAGGCAGGGAGCCTGCATCTCCAGGAGCTAGAGAGGCTTTCGTGGACCAGGCTCCACAGGTAGGAACCCATCCCCCTTCACAGTGAAGTGGAAATAATGAAGCTTCATTCCAAATCACAGTGGAATAAAATTTTAATTTAAATTGTTCGCATAACGTATCATACTGTCTTTCATAATTTCATTGGCAAAACAGTTTGCAGCAACAACACCTGTTACAGAATATTTGCAAAGTGTACAAAGTTTATTCCTGGGAGAACCAATATTGGGATTCAGTGTGATGGTCTCCGGGAATGGTTTGGTAAACACTTCCAATTTGAGACATCAGCGAGTTATATAGAAATCAAATATATAAAAAAGTTATTTCTTAAAAATTTAAGCTCTATTGATAGTTTTGCACTAAGTAAAAATAGATACTTGAGATTTTCATGGCAGTATTCTAAAATAAGAATTGATTTCAAATCTGCATTGTCTCTAGTACATTTAAATTTTAAATCACCTTTAGTTTAAACCAAATTCAGACTACTGAAATCTAAACTTCTCTGCATACTATACAGAAAGTAACAGAGAATTCAAATCTATATCTGTGTACACACTGACAGAAGATTCATCAAAGTCTCATTGCTCGCTTCTTTTCCTTAACCCAAATTACATACACTAAGATAAGAAACTTTTTACCGACATTCGTAGCTGTCAAAAAACTTAACTAAAACAAGAACTTGGGAGACTGTGCAGCATTTTAATTTCCATATAATTTCAAAACAAGACGCTTTGTGTCCTACAGTCAAATTACTTCAAATGTGATCATGCAAATCTGTCATTGTTGCAGTCTCATAAATGACGTGTTTCCAGCTACTTTCTTCTCCTCCTTCTTGAAATACTTTGGGTTTAGTCTTCAGCTCCTGCTGCTTTTGGTAATATTCCCTTGTCCTCTATCTTATTTATTTTTACTATTTTCCTCCAACTTAATCATATCCAAATATCTTTATTGTTTTGGTTATCTACTCTAATATTTAGTATTTTTTTCCACCTCCATTTATTAGCTCTATAGTTTGGACATAGACTGTAAATCTAATATTGATATAAATTGCTTGATTAATTGTAATACAGCTGCAGCAGAAATATGCCCTATGTACTTCCTAAATGTATTCTGACATATCACTTAATTGAATAATGTTTTAAAGTAGCTTAAACATAGTAAGAGTTCTATAGAAAATTATTCACAGAATAGGGTAGGCTCCTGTACATAGTTCTTAACTTGTACAGATAATCTTTTATTACATGTTCTGGGGGGAATATTCTAAAAAAGGATTCATAAACACTTGCTAAAATAAATCCTACATATTTGATTTGTCACTATCCACCTCATTTTACTTTTTTTCTTAAGCATCAATCTAGAGAACATTTTGTGTGTTTGCAGAAGGAAAAGCTTTTGCATCTTTTTACTGTGTTTTCAAAAGAAAGTGCTTGTTCAATGAGTTTAAGATGCTCTTTAGCTTCCCTCCATTTGTTAAAATGAAAGGTGAATTCAGGATTTCCCAAATTTATTCACAGTTCTTTACTTCTGAAGACTAAGAGCTTTAATTGGGCAAATAATTATTTGCTAAGAAAATTTTCAGTCAATTTTTCTTCAAGTATGCTGCTGGTGGAGAGAGAGGATTATTGATCAAGGGGAGGCAGCTGCACAACGTATTTCACGAGACCATTAGATAATCTGACTATCTCTGGCCATGCTGAAGAATATCCTTTTCTTAAAAAAGGGATATGGAGGAATACCTATGCTGGCTCTTCCTCCAAACCACCAAGTAACTCTTAATCTTTCAAAAAATGACAAACCAAAAATCGTCCTACACAGCAGGTTGCCCCTTTACACAGTAAGGCATAAGAAATTCCATTAGGGATGTTGTACCTTTATGTGAAAGGTAGTTCCATACTACAGTTTATCCCTCCCACCCCCACCAAAAAAAAAAGGTGGAGGGCAGGGAAAGCAAGAGAAACCATGGGTTCATTCTGTGTATCCTACAGTGTTAACCAACATGAACTCTAGTAACTGTATGCAAGGTAACAAGGAGACCCTTAGCAGTCATTTGCAACCAAAATTTAGTTTCTTTAGAACAAGATCTGTCTATACCTAAGAACATGACCTTATCTCTGCAGCTTCATTTACTTTTTCCACTGATTTATTTCCAGAAGACATAATGTCTTTCAGTGATAAAGTTCTCAACAATATGGACATGATATTTATTCTCTTTTCAGGGGTCTTTTTAAAAACTCATAAAGCTTTTTATTACACTCACTCCATCAAAATATTACTGAGATGTGCCCCATTTCAGGAGACATGCAGAATAGTAAAGTTCAGTTTTTAAAGACAGATATGCAAGCTCCCAAGTTTGAAAATATCAAGATCTTTGATCAAAGAATAATAGGGAAAAAACAATCAGAACAGTATATAACATTTTAGAAAGCCAATTTGCCAATCATTGGCTCTACTGTGAGCTTCTGTGGGGAAATTCTCCTAAATGACAACAATTTGACTGGCAAATTGTAGAGCTGCAAAACCTCATCTTTGGCATCTCCATTAAAAGGCTTTCAGCTCTTCCTTAGCTTGCTGAATATAGTTTTAGTTTGTTTACTTGTTTGGATGTAATTGCATGCAATTTGTAATTGTGCCTTCCCCTATAATTACATATGCCGCTTTTCATAGTGAAAAAATGTTGCAACAACCACCAAAGCACAGAAGTATAAAGACAAATAGGGCACAAATTGTTATATTTTTTCACTACTACATATAAAAAGCTTAGTTTATATATATCCTGTGAAAGAATGAAGCCCAACCAGTTTCTTTTGCACATGCATTTCAAAGCTGCACCATTTTTTCAACGGCAATCTGCACAAGCTAAAATTCTTTTTACCTTATTGATCATGCAGTACAGTAAGTCCTTTGCTAAATTAAAATCCTTTAGTTGTTTTAAGTCTGTTTCAAATAACTGCATAGATTCACAACACCTTATAATTAAGTGAAATAGGGATATTTGACAAACTTCTGTATGATATCCAGTGATGCATGAGTGTTATAGATAGTCTAGCGATCAACATGCTATATTTAATATCTGGAAATAAGTCCAAAAGACAGAAGCCCTTCAGTCACCAAATGGATGCTTTTGATAATCTAATCAGTTATTAATTGAAGTAAATATTGCACATATAGAAATGAGGCCAAAGAATATAGAGTTTACAAAATCCAAATCTAAACAATTCAGAATCCAACCCCAAACTGAGTAAAATCAGAATCCCAGAATAGTTGAGGTTGGAAGGGACCTCTGGAGATCATCTAGTCCAACCCCCCTGCTCAAGCAGGGTCACCTAGAGCACATTGCACAGGATTGCATCCAGGCGCGTTTTGAATATCTCCAGAGAAGGAGACTCCACAACCTCTCTGGGCAGCCTGTTCCAGTGCTCTGTCACCCTCACAGTGAAAAAGTATCTCCTCATATTCAGATGGAACTGCCTGTGTTTCAGTTTGTGCCTGTTTCCTCGCGTCCTCTCACTGGGCACCACTGAAAAGAGTCTGGCCCCATCCTCTTTACACCTTCCCTTCAGATACTTATATGTATTGATAAGATCCCCCCGAGCCTTCTCTTCTCCAGGCTGAACAGCCCCAGCTCTCTCAGCCTTTCCTCATATGAGAGATGCTCCAGGCCCTTAATCATCTTAGTAGCCCTCCACTGAACTTGCTCCAGTAGCTCCATGTCTCTCTTGTATTGGGGAGCCCAGAGGTGGACACAGTACTCCAGATGTGGCCTCACCAGGTCTGAGCAGAAGGGAAGGATCACCTCTCTCGATCTGCTGGCAACGCTTTTCCTAATGAAACCCAGGATACCATTGGCTTGTACTGGTGCATGGGTGCACCGAGGGGCAAGACCCTGCGCTTGCCTTTGTTGAACTTCCTGAGGTTCCCCTCTGCCCATCTCTCCAGCCTGTTGAGGTCCCTCTGAATGGCAGCACAGCCCTCTGAAACACTGTGACTGTGGACAGGAAATGATGAGAAACTAGAGAAGATATTGTCATTCTCTTTTCCCCTCGTCGTGAGATGAAGAGGAGACAGTACCCTGAGAATCAGCTCACGCTGGCTGGTACCGAGTCATTAAAATGCTAAGCTCTTAAGCTTCATCACTGCTAGTTTTCCTTGACTCCTTTTCCTTCTAACACATCTTAGACCTAACAGCAGCGTATAGCCCATAATCAAGAATTAGGCACTCCAGTTCACCATACATGATGGGACACTCCAGAAGGAATTTCTGAACACCCTCACACAGAGCAAAGGGGCACAGGGAAACACTGACTATATATTAGACATGTCTTAAGTGGCAACCAGAACTTCCCAAACAAAACCAAATCCCCTGGTTCATAGCCTGTGGGGTAGACATGGGTTTGAATCTTCAAATGAAACGTGTGCAGAAAGAGCACTCTGACCACTAGGCCACTATAGGAGAGTGGGATGGCAGGAAGACCACTATTTCTTGTGCCTCAAGGACACTTCTGGTCATTCACTCTTAGGTATCATTGTCTTTTATTTATGGATTAGATCTGCAAAGCTCAGATGATATTTTCTCCCTAATTTCTCTAGCTAAGGTGGTTTTTGGATGCACAGAAATAGAAGAGCAGAATCTGGTACACCTTCCTATTAAAAAGAGAACCGCCCAGAAAGTCTCAAGAACTTCCAACTTGATTTAGCCACTGAGTAAAGGCTGAGATCACACACAGATGCCGGCAACTGAAGTCCTCCACCTCACGGAAGAAATGGAATTTTGAACATAGTTTTAGTTCAAAAGATGATGACTTTTCTCCTTTTTCTCTCAAACCCATGCTATCCAAAATTTGGCCCACAGACTTTAATTTACCATGAAAAGTACAGAAAAGCACGTTGCATTGTGTTTACTACAACATTTTCACAGTACTGACAGATCAATAGCAAAATATTTTGATTCCTTTAGGTACACAGTTAACATAAACAGAGTGCAGGAGCAAAACATCTTAAGCAAGTGGCCAAAATGAAAACATTTTAGTCACTTACCTAAATAGACATGATTTCAACAACAGCATTACTAACTGCATAAAAGATGTGCATAAAACTTACTAAACAGCAGTAAATTTTGTGTACTCTATCTACCCTAAACATTTTCCTTTGGCATAAGAACAGACACATATGCTGTATGTCTACATATTTAGAAAACATGAATTACAAACTAGTGAAAAGCATACAGTTCTATATACAAATCACTGGTCATGTTCACACGATGACAGTTAAATTATAGTTTATCTGTCAAGTCAGTTATTAACTGTGTGTGTGTGTGCATGCATGCAAAATATCCCATTTACAAAGTACAATATACTGTGGATTAAGCTAACGCATTTTACTTTGAAAAAAGATGGAATGTGGGCTCAGTTTTTGCTATTCATTTGACAAGCAGTAACTTAACTATTTTAATTTGTCTATGTAACTGTATTCTGATTAGTTCACCCAACATCTTTTTGAAGTCCTATGGTCCTCATTTCACAGATAAAATAACTGAGACATTACAGTAATGCTCACAGATGATTAATTATGAACTTCTGATACTTCATTTTTATTCTGTCTTTGCTATTTCCACATTGTCTTCAAGATATATCCAATCTTCAGTAGTCTTCCATATTCTGCCTTATCACTGTGATAGTTAGAGTACAAATACATATACATCTTCTTTAGTAGGAAATAAAATGATTAAAAAACTTAACTGAAATAAGGCATGTCAGATGCTACAGAAGCTTCACCAATATGACTTTTTTTCTATTTTCCAGTTTTATTCATATACCATACCCCCCATTCTTAAGGGCAGATTTTTGTAACTCTATGCTCAATCTTTTAATTCCTCCATCAGGAGCTGAAAACACATAGAATGGATAAATATAAAAATAAAAATTAATTTGTGACCGGTGGACCTCCAGCAGTGTCTCTATAATTTCCTTTCTAGTGGTTACTGCCCAGCTTGTCCAGTTGTTTCTGGCAATCTAGAGAAAAAGTCACTTACAGAAAAAGAAAAGCACCTTAGAAAATTTCCTCCAAAACATAATCTCTTCTCCACCAGCATTACAACTGACCTCCTAGGAACAAATCTATTCCTTATTCTTCCATCATCAAATGGGAATAAAGATGAAAACAAAAGAAAGATATAGGGCACGTTAAACATCTCCCAGTCAAGCAGGAGGCAAGAACAGACCTTTGTCTGCTGACCTGCTCGCTTCCCTCCCCACTTCCCACCCCAATCCTTTCCTATGGCAATACCTGTCTGAGATCTATGTATTCGGTGGGCACAATTACAACTGCCACACTTAAGCCTTGTACTTAGGAATTTATTGGTGAGCTGGTTTAAGCAGGACCCAGTTCAAACTCCCTGCTGGTAGCTGCCACTTCTGATGTTGTTAGCGCTGAAGGAAGCATGCTTAATCAGGCATGACTGACCAGCTCAATCAGGTAACAGTTACCAGATAGTTAAAGGACTACTACCTGCTTGCTATGCACTAAGTTTTGTCTTCCACTAGCATAAAACAATAACTACAAAATAAGGGTTAAAAAATTTGGATGAGGGAAGAGGGCAATTCTCACACCACGGGCAGTAGCTTCCCGTGAGAAGCAGTAGCTTCCCGGGTCTGGCAGGTGCAAGGCCATGGGAACGACAGTGCAAAACGACAGCCTGACAACAAGGAGCACCACTGCCACGGAGGCCCTGGAAAACACAGCCGCAGCAGCTGGCGAGAGGCTACGCAGCTGAAAGCAAAAGGCACGCTACGAATCACAAACGCAAGGCCCGGAGCAACACGAAGGTGAAGGCACTTGAGGCACAGTGCAACGTCCCTACCTGCCTGTTGGCATCACTGCACCATTAACCACATCATGGCCTTCTGCACCAGGGTGCATGCAGAGTAGAAACATCTCCCTCTCCTCCACCCCCTCCCCCAAATTTGTATTACGTTAAAGATTCACTCACTTTTAGTCTTTATTCTTCTTTCCTTATTTCCTCCTCAGGCTGCATATCTGGTCAATTTTTGGAGTGTAAATGACATTACAACAAAAATGAAACTACCGTTCCAGTATACCCACAGTTTTTATTCCATTCACTAGAGGATAATTGAGTGAAACTATTAGCAGAAGAAAGCCTTGAAGAATTAAACTTGTTACCAGATGGTGCCTATGACTTTGAGATCAGACTATAGAAGCTCAAGTTATATTCACAGTGTCAACTAATTACAGCTAAATCTGCATCATATCAAGAGTATTTGACATTCCAACCTTACCTGCATTGACTGTGAGGGCTTTGTCAAACCTTTTTTGTGCAACACGTGCTTTTGCGGTGGTCAGATTTTGCAGTAAAGACAAGTTTTGGGTGTCAGTTCTCTTGCACACTAGCAAACCCCTTCCAGGACAAACTAGCTCTTCTCTGAGATTTGCTACTGCTGCAGATTTCCATAATCTATTACAGACCCCTGCTAAAGACTAAGAAGTTTGCAGAAGCAATAGTGCATGGTTTAATGCGTGCAAGTTTTCTCCATGTACAGACGCACACAGCAGTAGCTGTGAGCACAGGCACAGTGGAATACTTTCTAGTACTGTATATATTTTTCACCTAAATTCAGTAATTCTTTAGGAGGCTTATTATGTCAAAATAACAGTGTTAGTATCATTTATTTCCTTCTGAGAAATATATTACCTTATATATCAAGAAAACTAATTAGGACCAAGAACATTGTTTTCATGTTCTTTCTAAATTGTACACAACCTTTTTATTGGCACAGTGAATTGTCCCTGGTTGAAAGTGATGATTCCTTCAGAGCTAAACACTTAAATCTTTATTTAACAGTGGAGCAAGCCCTGAAGAAACAACATTCCCATGTGCCAAAGTAGTATATTTTTGAAAATACAGCATCTTGTGCAGAAGCAGATTTCAATTACAGTTCTTAATGTTTAAAATACAGCAACCTCATTGACTAATTTTTCCATGTAGTTTATACCTATGGAATATATAACAATTTTGATCTAAACGCAGCTGGCCATAACCAACAAAAATAATATTTATGTGAGAAATCAAATGCTACATTGTAAACCATTGCATAAATTGACTTTCTATACTCACAAATGTCACTATCTTCAACCATGCCACAGGGATGACAAGTTACTATGGAAACTAATGTACAAATAATGCTTTAGAATAATTAAAGTGTGTATTTACTTCAGCATTACAGTATTTATCATAGCTACGCAGAAAACAAACCATCTTCTACAAAGGCATCCACCCCACCGGAATTGACTCCTGAACCACACGGAATTGAGACAGAATGCATCTTTCTGTCAGTGAAACACTTTAGAGCTTATCTACCACCACTTGCCCTCTTTGAGAGCAACCATTATCTGTGTTTTATATCTATGTCGATCAGGCATCAAGCAAAATATAGAAACAGAAGCTATGAACTCAACCACGTTTCTCAGGAAGACAAGGCGAAAGCAGACATGAAGAAAGAAAAGAATCGTTTTGGATGCTCTGAATATTGGCAAGGGAAAACATATCTGAAGCGGATGTAGCTCTAGATACATCTTCCTGACCTCCTGTATCTTCACAGAATGCAGCAATGTAACTAATCATTTTTGCTCACATGTTAACTCAGTGATAAGCAAATGAAGAAAATAACAGCATCTTAGTCCCAAAAGATGAAACCCTCTGTTTTGCAGAGCATGTCAGTGTATCTGTAGAGGGATCTGTGAAAGGGACGGAGTTAATTGCTTTGTGAGTACAATGTGCTGTTAATAGAAATTTCTTCTGAATAAATAATGTGGAAATAGGAGTATTAAATAGTTCATGATTTTCTATTTTACCTTAATTTGTGCTCATTTGGAATTGCCAGAGCAGAAAACCTTCCTTCACCCTGGAGACACAGGGGAGGCGAGGGACAGCACAGGGAAGCTCTTGGAGTCCAGCAGTACACACTCCCTCCACCACTCTGCTGATGCGCATACAACAGCCCTTGGCATTTTATCGGGAGTGATATGTTTGAGATCAAGTAACAAAGATGACGATGTGGCCAAGGAGTTCCCATAGCACAGAGGTATAAAACCCTCATCCTGATGGATTCCCAGATCCCCATCACATGAATGACTGGGGTTTTCTGACTTCTCACAGAATGGCTTATCCTGGGGAAAAATGCTAAAGAAAATATTCTGTGACCTTCATTTGGCCATCTTTAAAAGGGACTTAATTTTCCATTATTTTGGGCATTGCCATATCTCCCAAATGAAGAATATCTTCCGCCCCTGCCCCTTCTCCTCTCCAATTCTTGTAACCAAAATAATGAATGCACATTCGAATCAAAAGGTCTTACATCTACTAAAAAAGAGAAATAATTGAAAGCATTTAATAATTTACAATTACTTTTGCTTTTGGGAAGGAACATCCATGCTGTGAACTGTACACTTCTCCCCCATCACACCTATATTTTTTCTACTTTGAGTAATGAAAATCCTATTCGCTAACAAAGCACTGGAGAAAAGAAAATGATTCCCCTTGGCTCACATTTCAAGGCTGGTTGACTGCAAAAACTGCAGGGATACCTGAGACAGACAAAAAGACCTCTTCACACACTGGAGCAGCAAAGCTGTGGCAAGTCCTCTCACAGTAGTTCTCGGTCTCCTTGACGGCCACCCTTTTCTATTTGAGGGTGGCCTCACCTTCTGTTAGCACTTAAAACTGCTTTGCTGCTCAGTATCGTTGTGTCCATCAGGCAAACCCCAACACAACGCCACTGAAGTGACCCCCTGCTATAAACTTGCCTCCTCCAAATTTTTACCCAAGGTTTCATGCTTAGTTTAGTTACCAGAACAACATTTTGAGTGCGATCAGTTAGCTGTTACCTATTTATCATGTGCTACATATACTTCTTTTTCTTCTTCTTTTTTTTTTAATAAATCTTTCCATCCAATGATTAAGAGAGGGACTGCAATTCAGGATTGCTTGGTTCTGGCCCCATCTCTCTTCTCTTCCTGACTCGTAATGTGAACTTGGGACAAAATATTTTTTGAGCTAACTTTTGCTTTTCCTTACAATGAGTTCAATGCTCATAACACTAATCTTCTAAAGCATAATTAATTATGTTTATATAGCATTTGAACTCCCTAGCTGAAAGGTGCTATATAAGCATTATTTAACCTTGAGTTCATTATCACTATTAAGTCTTATAATCAGGAGAACTGAATTATTTTATCTGTACCAAGTCATCGTCTAAATATTAATCATTCAGAAGGTTAGAGGCATTATTAATACCAAACCTCATTTTTTTGCTTTATTGCAGAACTTTCATGGGCTGAAAAAATGAGAAAAATTACATCTTTTCAAGAGCAGTGTAGGTTATTAAATTCCCACACCTCACATCTTCCCAGGAACAATTTGAGAATACACACTGTCTTCGAGGCATAAAGTAGTGCCATTCCGACAGTTTCGTGTCATGAAAGCTTCTCTTTTAGAATATATTTCAATGACAGAGAATCAACACTTGACACTAGTCTGTAATTTCTTGCTGCTGTTACTTACGAAAGACAAAATGTATCAAAACATCTTTCTAAGCTTAAATGGAGTTAAAGTTTTCTGGCAGAAATAAAGGGAAACATTAACTTTTGGTATTCATAACACTGGAGTAACATCACGTTATACTGCTCCATTGGTGAAAGTCAACTTTGAAAACTAGCTTCTAGCAAACAACGGGGAATGTTCTTTAAAGGAAAATTGTGCAGGACTTTCTTATCCCTAATGTCTCAGTGTCTGCATGGAGTATGCCATTTAAACTGTTGAATATTGAATTTTCTTTTTCTTTTTCCTTTTTTTTTTCCTCTCGCCATAGAAGTTGATTATGGAAACTTCATTAAGAAATGGATTGAGATTTTCTAAATGAGTTAAAATACTATTTCACTCTACTGCTAAATTTAATCATGAAGCCTAAATTTATATAGAACAATTCTTCAGAGACAAGCCATTTTCATAATGTGAGCTTAGTAAAAATGCACACTTAAAAAAATTACTAAGGGAACCTTTATATGTCTTCATGTAAATAAGTAACCACAATTATCACAAATTCCAAGCTTGTACACACACAGTCTTATAATATCAGCTCAGACATAGACAATTGTTTTAGTGTTGTACTTCAAAGGAATTAACTTCTTGTTCACCAAAAAAGCAAATAAAACTGTTCAGATATTTCCATTCTATGTTACTATCAATCTGTTTTTAGCTGCCTGCCCAATTTACGTTGCTTTCTGGTGATAATTCTACTAGTCCTTGTATTCAATTTTCCTCTGAGCCTATAAATTCTCTGATGGCCTCCATTTTCAACACATGGCAACTTCAAAACCGGGATGCTGAGTCTAACACCTCAGCCAGCCTGACGCATATTAGGACTCACGGGGAAATCTTCAAGGCAACATAGGAGCCTGCGTGCCCCTTCCAGTAGAATGAAGCATAGTTAGAAGTATTGAGGTATATTAGTTTGGTTGACCTTGGCTCTCTCCAGCATACATGCATAGCTCTGTGCCTATGCAAATATACAAAAGCAAGCTCTTCCATCCCTCTTAAAAAAGCAAAAAATATACCCTCTCAAAGAAAAATGAAAGCACTACAAGAAAACAGTCTTTCACTCAATTTCTATCCCTTTTTAAAACTAATGAATAACCTACACGTGACAAATCATACTCACATCATGAAGTACTACTAGTGGGTGCAGTATTACAGCAATCAGCATGGTGAAATCAGTTGGTATGGACACTAAATGAAACTTCTGTTCTTGGAAAACTGGTGGAAATTGTATCAAAGAAGAGAACTAACATAGATATAATAATATATAATAAGTATTAGAATAGGATATGTTGAGAAAAAGTAAAAGCTTTGAAGTTCCCCTCAAATCTGTAAAAGCTTTTTGAAAAGGCAAAAAGCTTCTGGACAAGAATAATTAGTATGTGCTATGTCTATCTCATAAATCCTTTTCTTAGTGTCTCTTACCCAAACATCTTAAAATACCTGCATTGTTCTGAGATAAGAGAGAGGGTCATCTTGTGGAATAAAAGATCCACTAAAAGAGAAAAAGGATATGGTAGACTTTTTTTTTTTCTTCCAGAATAGATGTGGGGTATCTCAAGGATCAGTGCTCAGATCTGTGATGTTCAACATTAAGTAAATCACGGCAAGCTTGAAAGTTTGTATGCAAGTTTGATTGAAAAGACATACATAATAGAGAATGTCTAGGTGATAAAATGGCAGATACAGTTCAATAGCAATCAGTTGCACATGGATAAAAATAACCCTATCTAGCACAATAATAGGCTCTAGGTAATACATTACCACTCGTAAATGAGATCTTGGTGTCATGTCAGACCGTCCTCTAAAAATGCCAGTTTAACGCTCAGTAGCACTCAAAAAAGCAAATAGAAAACTATTAACAATGTATCAAAAAGCATCACTATACCATTTTATAAATTCATGATGTACCATGTCTTGGAATATTCCATGCAATTCTAGTCACTTTACCTCAAGAAGGCTGTAGCAGAACTATGGAAAAGTACAAAAAGAGAAGATATGCTATGTGAAACAGTCTCTGGGCAAGGGAAAGGGAAGGGAAAGGACAAATCAGAGCAAAATACATCAGTCTGAAAAAGAAAACAAACAGGAATGTGGCAGAGATCTATAAAATAACGAACGATACGATGAGGGTGAAAAAGAAATGATTATTTCCTGTATCTCATAAGAAAATCAAGGGATATATATATATATATTTTTAAAGATGCTTGTAAAACCACCCTTTAGAACTGCAATTTTGCAACACATTGTGGTAGGATCTGCTGGAAGTCAATGGGTTCAGAAACAGGTCAGATTAATTCATTGGAGTCCATTAGTATCTACTGGGTATGATGGCCTAGATGCAAATTCCCGCTAGGAAGTGCCCTTGTTTTGTCCTTAAGCCATCAGTTAAAACCTGTGAAGTATCCCAAGGCTGGCTAAGTCTGTACTTGTCCTGTGTCTTTTATGCTTCCCTCGTGGCTGCTTTCCAAAGGACTTTATTGGACTGGATAGACTTCTTGGTCTCATCAGCATAGCTATTTTTATGCTTCTGGACTTGAACTTGTGAATCCTTAAGCTTATTTGCTACCGATACACACCTGATCCAATCAAACTTTAAATTAGCTCATTTTTATACGCATCATTAGATAAGTTCATTATAAAGCTATTTCCCAAGATTTTCCTTCCTGTTTCTTTTGATTTTTGCATTCATATAACCTTCCACAAGAGTCACCTAAACTTCATTTTTATACAATGTCACTGAAGGAATGCATTTCTTCCTTGCCCAGCTCTCACAAATTACAGTCCATGTTAAGTAGGGGTGACAGCGCCCTGCATAAGGCCATCAAAAATGCAATGCTTAAACCAGTGCGAACCTACTCATGCAGAACTATTAGATAACTGAGTTGGATCTGTAAATCAATGCTGTATTGCAAAAAGTGAAAGACAACCTAATGGCAAAGGTGAAGGACTGAAAGCGACAGGCGCGGATTCTGCTCTAGCCATTGGACAGTACTACCCAATATTTTTCTTTAAAACAACTTACCCAGCAAATTGCTAAATTCCTCTTACTCAAGACACACATCAGTCAGACCTTACACCAGGACTGTAGTTCTACGGCAACGCAAACTGCCTCCGCTTGACCTTGCTCTATAACCCAGGCTCAGCTGCCCTCCTGCCGCATGCCAACACCAGCACTTGCACAACA